>NC_055957.1:27608189-27833189 GCF_018492685.1 Alosa sapidissima | reverse complement strand
ACGTGTCTGTAGATGTGGTATTGGAGGCTGGTATGTGCCTAATTTGTCTGTAGATGTGGTGTTAGAGGCTGGTATGTGCCTAACGTGTCTGTAGATGTGGTGTTAGAGGCTGGTATGTGCCTAACATGTCTGTAGATGTGGTGTTAGAGGCGGGTATGTGCCTAACGTGTCTGTAGATGTGGTATTGGAGGCTGGTATGTGCCTAATTTGTCTGTAGATGTGGTGTTAGAGGCTGGTATGTGCCTAACGTGTCTGTAGATGTGGTATTGGAGGCTGGTATGTGCCTAACGTGTCTGTAGATGTGGTGTTAGAGGCTGGTATGTGCCTAACGTGTCTGTAGATGTGGTGTTAGAGGCTGGTATGTGCCTAACATGTCTGTAGATGTGGTGTTAGAGGCGGGTATGTGCCCAGCATGTCTGGCAAAGGGGGGCATGGTCTCCAGTGGCACAGGGCTCTGATTGGCAGCTGAATGCCAGCCTGTGTAATTACATCCAGATTAATTGCCTGAAAAGAATTCTAGGACTGTATCATTACACCAGTGTAAAGACCCCCCCCCCCCCCCCCACACACACACACGCATACA
Source organism: Alosa sapidissima (assembly GCF_018492685.1). Taxonomy (NCBI): domain Eukaryota; kingdom Metazoa; phylum Chordata; class Actinopteri; order Clupeiformes; family Clupeidae; genus Alosa; species Alosa sapidissima. Next base: position 27,832,606 of record NC_055957.1, on the reverse strand, counting down.
CACACACACACACCAGTGTAAAGGTCCACACACACACACACACACACACACACACACACACACACACACACACACACACACACACACATCCTCCCATCCCCCATCTCCACAAGCATGCATACCATACACACACATTCAAACACACAGGCACATACATGCATATGCATAGCGCAAACATACATGTATGCTAAAATATACTGATTTGAAAATTCCACATGTGCAGAGAGAGAGAGAGGGACAGAGAGAGAGAGAGAGAGAGACCATGTGGTGTGTGTGTGTGTGTGCGTGTGTGTGTGTGTGTGTGCATGGGTTTATTTTTTGAAGGACCCCCCCCCCCCCCCCCCCTCCCACGGGTTCTGAGTAGCGAGACACCTGCGAGTCTTTAGCTCTGTGCTGCATTAGAGGCTTCTCCAGATCGCATTGTTCAGGCATAATGAACATAATGAATGTCAGAGTCATTAGAGGGAGACATAGAGGAGAGGAGCTGGTAAACAGCATGATTGTGTGTGTCTGTGTGTGTTTGTGAGTGCATGTGCTTGTTTTTCCTATGCTTGTGTATACATGTACGTGTGTGTGTGTGTGTGTGTGTGTGTGTGTGTATGTGTCTACGTGTCTGTGTTTGTGTTCAGCCACAGAATCAGTACAACAGAGGAGACAGGTTAGTGAAAGCATCGTGTCACTCAGGCTACACTGAGCGTCTGTGAGTAAATCATCCCTCGGCAATCACTGACCATTAAAATGACAGACGTTTGGCATTTAGGAGCAATCAGATGGGACTCACTTTGTTAAAGCACTAAGCTCTCAGGTCGCACAGAGAGACCCCTGAAAACAAGCCATCCTCTGGGCCTCTGTCTGTAGTGAGCCACTAATAATTATTGCGGGCTTAATTCAAGAGGACAGCCCTCTCTGACGTGAAGTGATGAAGCCTGAACTGGGTTCAGGTCGTTTAGGTTAAACTGAGACCAGATCTCACTACAGAATCAGTGACTGAGAGAGGAAGGGCTCAGTGATGTGGAAGTTTAGGATCTTTGTTTGTAAAGACCCCCCCCCCCCCCCCCCCCACACACACACACACACACACACACGCACACACACAAAAGTCACAAACATACGCAAGCAGGCATCTCTCCCTCTCTTCCTCACACACAACTACTCACACTCTGACTCCCCTGCAGTCTTTTTCATTTAAACACACACCTGGACTCTATCTGAACTCCAGAAGCAATGAATGTTATACTTCACATCAAAACGAAAGTGCTTCTTTGCAAAAAGAAGAATCGGGTTGCTGCCACTGTAATTTGATTAATCATAATTCAAGTGTTGGAGAATCTGGCAGCAGTTCAAGAATATCCCACAGTAATGGACTGAAAGCCTTACAGTAGTTCAATTTGTTCACTGGTCATTGAGTCTTACACACACTATGATGGATCCCAAAGCACTGATGTATTACTCCACATCCTGTGGTATTAACAGACAAGAGTATATGTAGGAAAGGGTTAGTCCAGGTGGAGGCTATTAGATGGCTACATAGTAGATGTATGATTGGCCAAAAGGGAATATCTTTTCACCTAATCTCCTGCATGTCATGATGTGTAGGCACATTCCGTTTGGGTATGCAAGTAGGGGTGGTTAGAATACTCAAGAGGTAAGCTACACCAGGGCTAGCGCAAAGATCATTATAACTGCTGTACTAAGCCTTACATGTTTCCCATAAGGGAAACCAGTCCAGAGTCAGATATAGCCATGTAAACAAAAAGATATATACGTGTGTAATACAAGTAGTCTCAATCGCTGGTTCCAGTAATGTAGCTTGAGTTATTGAAAGCCACATAAATACAGACCAAATTTGGTGGAGTCTTCTAGTCTACTGTACACTTATGCATCTGCTGTGTGTCAGACTCACAAGGGCCCAGGGTCTGCCAAGCGTCACCGCTTTCAAAATGCTGCCCACACAGCAGTCATATATCCTGATGAAAGGGTGTTTAATCTGTATCAAATGTCTAGATGTATATTTTATTGTTTTTTTAATTTGCACTATACAGTATATTTGGTGATTATAGCTTTGAGCATTTGTAAGACTTGATATTTATTGGGCATGTAGAATATATTTTGCTTCTTGAGTCACTGCCGCACAACAGGAGAAAGTTTGATCAGACTGTCAGACTGATGGCCAGAATCAGATTATGGAATTGATTAATAATGTCTAACAATGAACAGCAGGCTACAAGGATTGATCAAGTTGTTGTAGCCAACAACTAAAGCTACCAGGCAGCTACAGTGCTACACTCTGGGGGCATGAGCCCTTATGTACCCCCAGAGTGTAGCGCTACAGCTGTTGGTTGCAGGAACTCGTGCTAGGCAGAACCGATTGTTTTTGTTTGTTTTCGTACTCAGTACTCAGAAACGGAGATCTATGTGAAAATCGCCAGAATTCTCTTCTCAGAATTTGAGCTGCTTGCTTGCTCAAGCTAGTTGGCTTGATTAGTGTTCCCTTTTTTCTGAAATGTGAAATCAATCCATACAAATTAGGTTAGGATTGAACAAAGAGGTTTTACTGGACTGTGGCTGTGCACCACTGAGATAGATCATGTTCTCACTGTGATCCTTTGCTCTTATTTGTGGCTAGGGAATTGAAAACTCTTGCCCCAACTCGTCCATTTTCATTCCCTGCTATCTTTCCCTGCTAGTCTCTATCTCTCTTTTTTTCTCTCTCTTTCTCCTTTTCCTTTCACTGCTTCGCTTAAGGTAATGAAACAAGGAGGTGCACACAAGGCTTGTGTGGAAAAATATGTATTTTAGCCGAAAAGTTACAAAAGAAGTCAGAGGCTAAAACTGGAGCAACAGACGTTTCGGACCAAGTCCATTTTCAATGTCTCCAGTAGGAAGTGTGTGGCAGTTTTTCCGGTGTTGTATAGGGTGACGTGTCAGTTCAGGAGCTCCCCCGTTCACCATAAGGTGGAACACCATTAAGAGGACCTGGGTAGTTCCCATTACCTAATAATAAATAAATAAATAGATACACTTCTAGAGATCACAATGTGCAGATATACATATGAGAAATAACATGAAAATTATTATAAAGCATTTGAATGATTATACATTAATCATTCCTACTGGAGACATTGAAAATGGACTAGGTCCGAAACGTCTGTTGCTCCAGTTTTAGGCTACATTTATACATGGCCGGCTATTTTCATAAACGGACATTTCACCCTCTCCGTTTTCAAAAATAACATCATGCACACCTGTCAGTTTTCAGAGAAGTTTCCCCGTGTATATATGCCGTCAAGAGCATGCCAAACCTGTCGGTGGCAGTGTAAGGAGAAGCTCAATCCCACGTGAGCCAATCAGAATCCCGAAATTAGCAACAACAGAAACAAATCACTTCCTATTTCTCTTTTGAATGATATTTGCCAATGCAAACAGGCCTAAAGCGTTTGCACAAACGTAAAAATGTGTACCACCTTAATAGCATCCATAATCAGTAGCCAAACAAACTAAACATAGGGCACTCACATGACGTTAAGCATTTTCTGGCGCGTAATGTGACGTTTGAGAACCTAAAACCCCGTTTCTCCCAGTTGACACGACAACACATAACCGGCGTTATCATAAATCTCCACTGGCCGGAGTTTTTAGAAATAATCGTTTTCTGTGATAAAAACGGGGTTTTCGTGTAAATAAGAGGCCAAACCGCAGGGAAATATCTGCGTCTTCCCTTCGTGTAAACGGGGCCTTAGCCTCTGACTTCTTTTGTAACTTTTCGGCTACAATACATATTTTTCCACACAAGCCTTGTGTGCGCCTCCTTGTTTCATTACCTTAAGTGATCACTACTTTTTGGGAGCGGACACACCAAGCAATACACGGGTCAAAAGTGTAGGCGCAGACGCCGACCTTGCTGGTTTTTTATTTCACTGCTTCCCCATTCTTCATCTTCTGCACCTGATAATTAGACGCATAATTACCCGGCTGAAATGAACCCCAGAACCATGGGTAATTACATTCCTCTCCACACCACTTTTCCCTTTACCCCCCCCCCCCCCCCCCAACCTCCCCCTGTGACAGAATGGAGTCAGGTGCTCCTGTCCTCCCGGAAGCACACTCGCAACCTGCTCACCAATTTAGCCTGTTTCTGTGCGCTTTAGCGTTTTGTCTGTGCAGGTGTACAAACACTCCCCTCTCTTGACACACACACATACACACTCACACAGACACACACACACACAGACTAGTCACACACCATTTGCCCGGTTATGCACAATTACCCTGATAGGACAGGCATGTATAGAGACATTACTGACAGAGGGTTTACACCCATTGTGAATGGTGTGGCATCTCTTCTTATCTTTTCCCTACAGGTTCATGCTTCCATCCAAGATGCTGTACAGTAAGTGATGGTAGCATCTCTTACTGTATCTCCCTCTTGCCTATGGAAGGCCTAATGTATGAAACATATCCAGCCAAATCATACCAGAATTACACAGTGGCTGCAAAGCATTACAGTTGCATTGCCTGACTTCTACTGCTGAGGCATAGTCTGGTGAGCTGAGAGTAAGAACCCTCAGTATGGATAACTAATCTCATGTCACCATGGCAATAGTCCATCTAGTCCGTTTCATCCAAAGGAGGTTGGATGGCGTGGAGAAGATCTATTCATCTGGATTAAGTGCAGGCTTTATTGCTGTGATCTCTGATGTGAACTTGCAGTCTTGATGATGATGAAAGCACATATCTCACACAGCCATCTACTTTGAAAAGCCCCATGCTCACCAAAATCATCATCTGTGTTCAATTACAATCATTCACATGATCAGTCCTAACGATCCTCTCATCGCCGACGCTCTGGTACAGTAGAGCACTTGTTTGACACTCAGAGACATTTTAATCACGTCTCTTAGCACGTACCAATGTGCACATCTCCATAGCTCTGGTGATGCACTGGGCACATATTTCTCTCAGAGGTAATGGTGCAGGGCAGCGGGGTGTTTCATGTCCCTCATTTCCACTCGGTCGCCACAGCGTTTGCTGGCGTGGCAAATCCATCCTGGCACGGTCGAGATGCTCGAGTGTGCAGAGCGGAGCAAGAATGAGAGGGAGATGAGGCGATTGGAGGCATCGGGCTTTAGTGTGAGCAGGTCAGTTGCTGCGGGGGTCTGTCGGGGCCTTTGGACCTTTCAGACGCTCAACAGCGGAGAGCAGGACGCGGCCCCTTCGGGCCTTCTGATTGGACACAGTAATGTGTGAATGTGCTGCCAGGCAAAACCTCTAATATGCTTGTCGTATTTTTTAATCCCGTTTTTTGAGGGTGTGCAAATATGTGACACATTTCCTGGAATTACAAAGAGAAACTGATATTAGTCAGTGCTCCAGTGTTGAGCTATCAGAGGATGGAAGGGACACTCATTTCCATTTCTCTCAGTAGTGTGTTTATATCGAGACTTTCTTCCGTAAAAATAATGAGATTGCATGTCATTGGTAAGAGAATACATTATTGATTATTTAGTAACACATACATGGTCCTCTGCCAGCACCTCAGTCTTGCATCTCTTTCTACTTTATTTCTGAATGTAAAATGTGCACAAAATGTACTACTAAAGTCCCAGGCTGCGTCAGTCTCTCGCTGTGGCCTCTCCATGTGAGTCTGTCTTGTTTGGTGCTATAGTGGCTCCTCCCAATAATAAATCAAGTGCTGGTGTTTATTCTTAAGGCCGCGCCACATGCACGCCTCCCCTCAGATGAAAGGCCCCCGAGGCTGCAAAGGGCCGACAACATGAATTGTTTATATCCAAGTGTGCCTGTGGCGTCAATCTCTCAGGAGGGGCAGGCAGTGGCTGCAGACTGCGTATCTGCTCAGTGAGTGACTTTTGAAGCACCACCCTTTTTTCAGGTCTCCCCCAATGGGAGCTAAGACTGGGATGGTTTGGGGCCTGATGCGGCCCAGATGTGGCCTGAATCTGGCAGATCAGACTCCCATTAGGCTCCAGTCACCAGTTAGTTGTCATTTGGTCAACCTTGTAACCTGGTTAACTGATAACCTTGGCAGTTTGTACCAAGGATAACGTTTCCACGACATTGTGCCATGGTCACTTGTAAATGTTGGCATTTGGTGCCGTGAGTAACGTTGCCGCAATGTCCTGACTTGATTGACTGGTAATGTTACCAGTTGGTACCCTGAATAACGTTACCACAATGTTGTGCTATGGTTACTTGCAAAAGTTGTCATTTGGTATGTGAGTAATGTTGCCACAACATCCTGACCTGATCGACTGATAACATTGTCAGTTGGTACCGTGGATAACATTACCACAACGTCATGCTATGATCACTTGCAAAAGTTGTCATTTAATACTGTGAGTAACATTGCCATTACGTCATAACATGGAGATATGCAATTACTTTTTTTACAATACCTTTGTTTTACAATACATAGAGATCATAGTTTGCCAGCTAGATGCTAACATTAGCTAACCTTATGGTGAACGTATTCATTATCCAGGCTAACGTTAACGTTATAGAATGGCTGTCAAAGTTTTGTCCATTATATAAGTTGAAAATAGGTTAATCATAATATTATCTGGTTATACCGATATCTAGATAACCAAGGTAATGTCTGATAACATTAACATAGCTCTGATGTTTCTTATGTGTTACGTTGGATAGCATGTGTAAGTTATTGTAATGAAATAGTTTTTATTGTTTTTAGATTAGATTAGATTCGCTATTGTCATTGTGCAGAGTACAAGTACAATGACAACGAAATGCAGTTTATAACCAGAAGTGCAGAAAAGTGCAATGTGATACACAGTATAGACAGGTGGTGCAGTATAAACAGTATAAGACATATAATGCAGTGTAGGGTATACAGTTAAGAAAGTGGTATGGTTTACAGTAATATAAATTAAATATAAATATAAATATGTGCAATGTATTAGCAGTAGCCTTATCAGAGTAGAATAGATATGGATATGCAGTAAGAACAGTGTATGAACAACATGTACAGATATGTGCAGTGTAGTAGCAGTAACATTAGAAGAGTAGTAAAAATAATATAAATATATATGCAGTATGTTAGGAGTAATAATAAATAATAAATATGGATATTCAGTATAAATTGTATAGACAGATGTGTACAGTATGTACAGATATGTGCAGTATAGTAACAGTAACATTATAGGGGTAGTAAAACATCAGTGTGTTTTAGTGTGTTACCTTAATGCAAACTTAATTTTTTACATGATATCAAATGTATAGGATAACATACTGTATGGCGACATTGAAGATTCTGTCAACCTGCAATTTAAAAATAAATTGTGAAGTTAATGTGTCCACTTCAGAGAAGCAGTTGGCTAGTAACATTACTTCACGTTAGCACTCAGCTAGGGAGTAGTCTATGATTTAGTCACCTAACAAATAGCAAAGAGATGTGCTGTCAGATGTAATACTAGTCAGTTAGTGTTGAGTGTGAGATTTTATCCAAGGCTATAGACTGTCAAAGAGTTAAGTTGTCTGGATATTATAGCCAAGAAGGTTGTGATCTCTGTTAGAATTGTATGGGCTGATATTCAGGCAGTTCTCTTCCTCTGCTTCCTAATGATGCATTTATTTTTGGTAAGGCTGACATGGTAATTTATTTCCCATTTAAAAAAATGGATTAACACCATGCAGCTCCATTAACATAAGGGGATATAAAATGCATGTCTTTACATTTTAAGCAGGAAAAAGCATGAAACACCAGAGTGGTTTTTTCGCTGCGACATCAGAATGAGTCACTTGTTGGAGACGAGTTTGCCGCTGTCTGCCTTCCTGCCTCTGTTTACCACTGGGTTTAATTTGCACAGTGTTTCACTCTGTTTGGTGTGAAGGAGGAGGATAGACAGATGAGAAAAGAAAAAAGAAACACTGTTCTAGGATTGTGCTTCCATCAAAGGCTGTGGCTCCCTCTGAACAGCTCAACATGAACATTAGAAAGATCATCCACTGGAAAGACTGATGCCTGAACAAACTGTAGCAGCTACAGAGAGAGAGAGAGAGGGAGGGAGGATGTTTTAAACATTCTTTTTGTCAGCTGCTGTTTCTTTGTTAAACATTTGGTAATGAAATGAAGCCATTCCAGTGGTAATCTGGTTCTTTTTGTTTAAAATTGTATTGGTATGTGTTCTATTTGGTTAACTGTGTTATGTGGTTTATGGATGTCATTACTGGAGGCAAATGAATGATTATGATTTGGGTATTGTATGAGACATCAGACTGAATATAGACTCAGTTGGGTTCAATTTTGAAAAATATTGTATTTTTAGCTACACCAACCTCTTCTTGCCTGTCTGAAATGATTCCTCAGTTTTGGTGATCTGGTTACGATCATGTTTTCATTGTGTCATGTTCAGAGATGACCATGAGCATCCACTCTTTATCTGTAGTTGACGCAGATATACTGTAAATCTATATGCACTTTGCATTAGGGGTGGGTATCACAGAGTAACTCGCAGAGTAATAGCCTACTGTCCTGGGCCAGAATAACGATAATATCATCATACAGCAATTCTCTGATACTAAATACTTTCATCATCTGTGTAACTTAAAGCAACACTAAAGCATGCATGCTATTTGTTTATCCAGCACCGGCTTTGCAAATAACAATGTCCAAAGACACTAGAGTATGTTGCATGATTTCATGAAAGTATGATGTATTGCGACATCAGAAGCAAGTCAAATTTGTAGTTTCTTATATCTCATTCCATCAAACTACAAATCCGCTTCCAGATCTGGCAAATTACATATAGACAGGTCATCTGCTGGAAACATTAGGCCTAGTTTTTGGTCAAAGTTTTCTCCATGGATTCCTGGTCAGAACCCCTTGGAACAGATTAAATTTTGGGGCATGTTGAATTTTGTCCAAAAATCCAATAGGGCTGCCGTATTCCAAAATGGCACATTTTTCCTATGCTATGGGGGCATTTCCAGTAAAAACAGTGTCATTTTAGCAAAAAAATGTCCTTTTCTATCAAATATATATTTACAGAGGTTAACTGATGATTTTAAAACCCTAAGTATTTTTCTAACAATTTTAAATAAAAATAAAATAAAAATCAGAATTTTGTCAGATATTTGTCAAATATCAGAAATGATCAAATTTCCTTCAAACATAAGCCTCTTACGGGTTAAATAGAGTTCAAATAAATTGGGTACCTTAACTTAAACAGATTACAACACATGGCATTTAGACATTTTCCCAAAAACTCAATATAAAAATTCAATAATATCCCCAAAATGGTGAATTTTTGGGTCTACACTTTTGGCTAAGTTAGAGGGTTTTTTTTATTAAAAACATTTTGAGAAATGTTAATTGATATAAGAAACAATATAGTTCCATAAAGGTGATGGAATTACAAAAAATACTATTTTATCACTCGGCTAGATATATTGTTACTATTACTATATTAATGATAGTAATTAGAGCTGCTGAGAGAACATGACATAAATCCAGAGATGGAAATGGTCTTAGTAACTACCAGTCTTTGCTATCATCTTTTTCATTCACTGTTAGACTTGCAAAAAAGACATTCTATCAGAGCAAGATTGAGAGCGCAACTGACAGTAGAAAACTTTTTCAACTTTCAAGTCTTTTCTCAATCCTCCACCACTGCCATACTTCACTCTCAGCAGATGACTTTGCACGTATTTTTGCCCATCCATGCCTGTTCCCAGCATAACACTTTGCGATGATTAGCTTGCAGTATTTTTAACTGCCATACTTCACTCTCAGCAGATGACTTTGCACGTATTTTTGCCCATCCATGCCTGTTCCCAGCATAACACTTTGCGATGATTAGCTTGCAGTATTTTTAACTGCCATACTTCACTCTCAGCAGATGACTTTGCACGTATTTTTGCCCATCCATGCCTGTTCCCAGCACAACACTTTGCGATGATTAGCTTGCAGTATTTTTAAAATACAAAAATACACACCAATAAAGTATTTTGATACAAAATACAGAGCCATTTCCTTCAACCTAATAAAATACAAATGACAAAATACTATTTTGCATTTGAAACACATATTACATGTTTCAGAAATACTACCCATCCCTGGGAACAGGCAGATTACATCTTTATAGTTGGCCATATAATGACATACTTAGGTTAATTCTGTATTTCACCAGTTAGGGCACAAAAATGGCCAGTAGCTGCACTGTGTAGCCCATCTTGACATGTCTTTAAGTTTTGGGTTACAATATACAGTACAGGTAGTGGGCTCTCTGTAGATGAGTAGGCCTAAGCCTAAAATTACAACATTTCTATCACAATTGACCAGACTGACCTTTTGTCTTCTTTTAACAAAATTCTGGCTATGATTGTTCCTTGTATTGCATCATGAGCCATCACTGCACCTATTGCATTCTATTGCAATCACTGTACCTATCACTGCACCTATTGCATTCTACTGTTGTTAGCCTTAAGCCTAGCTCATTATGTTGTACCACATCACCCTCCATTAGAAGTGCAATGAGCTGCATTGAGCATAATAAACTGCATTTAGAATTCCAAATCCATATTTCCAGATATTTTGGTAAAAGTAACTTAAAAGTAATACAATAGTAGTGTAATGCCTTACAATTCAGAGACAGTAATATTATAATGTAATGAATTACTTTGAAATGACAGTAATAAGTAATACATAATATATTACGATTTTGAAGTAACTTGCCCAACACTGGTTAAACCACATGTCACTGCTTGACTAAAGGAAAAATATAGGCTACTGAACATGCATGGAGATCGTCATAGTTGACAGAAATTACGATACTGATTATATAATAACCTATAGGTCCAAATCTAAGTGTTGCTACAGCATGATACTGTGTGTTTGTTATTTACGGGGGGGCAATCAGGGGGGGATTTTGGTATCGGTGGGCTTGTGTGTGTGTGTGTGAGTGTGTGTGTGGGGGGGGGTGGTGGGTGGGGGGGTCGTCGGTCCAGTAGTGGGCCGGTCCAGGAGAAAATTGCCAGGGCCGAATTTTGTTCCCAGTCCGACCCTGAGTCCATCTGATCAATAAGTATGTGCCTGGACTCAATTCTATACACTGACCATTTTTTCACCCATTAATTTCTAATGGCCAGTCATTTTTGACCGAAAATACACATGGGTGTTCTATAAAACAGTTAAAAAAGTTAAATAAAACACTCAAATTGTTATACAAAATATCAAAATTGGTTTTGTGCGTTCAGATGCCCTGTGTTAACAAAACCAAGAAGCCTCATGGTAGTGAGAATAAGTTAACAATATTTTTTAGAGAGAAGAATTGTTAATCGGTCATATTTGACTGCAAGCACAATAGGATAAGTGCTCAGTTTGATGAGCCCATTAGGAAAGCTTTGCCTGTGAATTGTTGGACTCTTTCTCTCCTCTTGAAGAGGTTTCTCTACTGCTTCAGCAAAGTCATCCAACAACATGCCCTTTGGATCCTGTCCCGTCTATTCTTCTGCAGTCTGTCACACCTGCTGTTCTGCCAGCAGTCATGCATGTGTTTAATACTACTACACTCAGTTCTGGAATAGTTCCTTCTTCTTTTAAACAGGCAAGGGTTATGTCTTTGCTAAAAAAAAGTACACTTTATACAATTGATGAAGACCTACAGACCTGTCTCCCTTCTTCCTTTCTTGTTGGCTTTGGAGAAAGTGTTCTTCAAGCAAGTCTATGACTTCCTGTATCAGAACAAACTGCTAGACCGTATATGCAGTCTGGTTTCAAGAGTGGTCATTCTACTGAAATTGCTCTGTCTGTGACTGAAGCATTGAGAGTAGCTAATGTAACCTATTTACATTTACTGTTACTGTTTAACCTGCGTGGTTCAGCCCTGCACATGCCCGGACTCAAACCCGTAAACAGCAGCACCTCAAATCAGGAGTCTGCTCAGTCATAATTCTACTAGACTTACCTGCAGCCTTTGATACTGTAAACCATGACATTCTCCTTTCTACACTGTCTGAACAGGGAATTTCTGGGAAAGATCTTGGTTTGAATCCTACCTTAAAGGGCGTTCTTTCAGTGTGTCTTGTATCAAAGTATCATGACCTCACCACAGGTGTGCCATAAGGATCAGTATTAGGGCACTATTTACACCACTTCCTTGGGTGAGACCATTTACTCCAATGGATTTGACTCACTGCTATGCGGACGGCTTTACCTGTCTTTACCACCTGAGGACTGTTTCCCATCAGATTTCTGCATGCCTGATATTTCATTCTGGATCACAGACCGACATCTTCAACTTCATCTCTCAAAAACTGAGCTTTTGGTGTTTCCAGCTAAAACAGCTATTCCCCAACAGATTAACATCCAGCTTGACACCTCTTCACTGACCCCAACTAGATTGGCACATAACTTTGGCGTCATAATTGATGACGACTTAATTTCTTTGAGCATGTAGCCTGAATTGCAAAATCGTGTTGGCTTGTCCTTTACAACATTAGGAAGATCAGACCTTATCTGATACAAGATTCCACACAACCATGGAAGGCCATGGCTATATCCAAACTGGACTATTGTATTTCACTGTTAGCTGGCCTGCCTGATTGTGTAGTAAGATCGTTGCAAATGATTCAGAATGCTGCAGCACGCCGGGTCTTCAATCAGCCAAAGAGTAACTCCTCTCCTACTCTACCTTGACTCCTTATAATAGACCTTGGCCTATAGGACACTTACTGGATCTGCTTACGGCTATCTCAATTCTATGATCTAGCTGTACATCCCCAACCACTCACTGGGGTCATCTGATGAGCATCTGTTGTGTGGACCAGCCATAAACGCTAGATCAAATTCAAGACTCTTTTCCTCAGTGGTAACTCGTTGGTGGAATGAGTAGCCCAGTGCTCTCCTTCTTGTGATAGTTTAGGCCCAAAATCCCACATTTTGGGGATATTATTGATTTTTTTTTTTTTTGGGGGGGGGGGGCTTTTTTATGCCTTTAATGCAACAGGATGGAGAGTGACAGGAAGTGAGTGGGAGAGAGAGTTGGGGTGGGATCCGGAAAGGGCCACGAGGCGGGGAATCGAATCCGAGTCGCCGGCGTACGGTGCAGGTGCCCCAGCCAGTTGCGCCACGGCTGGGGCCATATTATTGAATTTATATTGAGTTTTTGGGAAAATGTCTAAATGCCATGTTTTAATCTGTTTAAGTTAAGGTACCCAATTTCAGTGGCGGACCGTGCGTTCAGTGGTTAGGCCTTCAATGATGACTATGTTTTGCCAAAAAATAATAATAGGGGGGCGTTCCAGGGGGGATACCCCAAGAAGATTTTTTTTTGCATTTCAGCGTTAAAATGTGCAATTTCCCAGCATTTCAAAATGGGGGGGGGGGGAGTTTTCTCTTTCTCACGCATCTGTGTAGCACTCTAGAATCTTCGTTAGACAAACAAGTAATGTTCCGAGCTGAATTCCGCATTGCTTAGATCTTTATTAGGCGAATAGCACCCGGCCATCATCCTTATCAGCAGCAAAGTGAATAGGCTGCTAGGCTAGGCTACTTATTTATCACCCATATTCATTACAATCTGCTGCCTGCTACTGTCCGGTGAAGACGTGCAATTTAGTCCATGTCATATTGAAAGTGAACACCAAGTGCGCTCAAGTATGGGTTTGTGCAGACTATTTTGAAATATTTAGGCTATCGGTTGCTTAACTTATGTTCATGACTTGCACACACATAGGCTATGGCACTGCCACAGGTTTACAATGATGTGTTCATTTAATAGTTTAATCTGACATCAGCAACTTGCTTCAGACTGTTTGTAGGGCTCTCCTATTTAGCTGTAGCTTTAACGTTAACGTTACAGTGCAACTGTTTTAGGTTGTGTTGCTGCTCTGATTACTCAAAAGCTAATGTGGAACTACAGTAGGCTATCCTACAGTGTTTGCCAAACATATTTATGAGAAAGTGTCTCAACAGAAAATGCTAAGAAAATTTCTCAGCACACCACCATGATATTAAAAATAAAAGTCAGAAAATGTATTGCCCTATGCTGCTACTACTTACCTATTTCATAATGTCTGATGGCCACGCCATTGATTTCACCAATAATGTCCACAAAACACAGATATATAAATAGTCAGACTAATTAGCAGGGCAGGAAACCAAGGCAAATTACAATTTTCACATAAATACCGATCCAGACAGCTTCACCAAAGCCACATCAACTCACACACAACTTCAAGCTAGCATACAATCTAGTAGTAACCAAGCACTGCGGTTTGCAAGCAGCACAAAAACACTTTTTTATATAGAAATGGGCCAGATTACAAGCATGTATTACAAGTCTATGTTATCAAATAAACATGAAAAAAAAACTTACCAATTCCTGCATAGGCTACTGACCGGCGCTACGTGCAGAGCTTAGCTGACATTATGTGCATCTTGCTAACATGTAGTCCAGTTGACACTGTAACTTTACATGATATAATTTTGCTTAATGAAGGCTTATCAATATATTTTAAACAAAAACGGTCAATATACTGTCCATAGCTATAACCAAAGCCATGTCAGTGTGACATGTACTTTTCCAGTGAATGTCAGTCTGACTGACAGAAGATGCTCACGAAGTTCCTCAAGTTAAATAGATAGCGTCAAAATTCGTGATGAACGGTTCCGGGTATTCTTTTCGAACATTGCAGGCCCAACTGCAGTCAGACCTGCCTTCCTCGCCATAATAGGTTGATTTGATTGGCTAATCAGTCAGATGTAGCCATCAATCAACCCGATATGTACCGAAAACGCAGTGATTCCTTGTGAAGGCCTGATGCGGGCCTTAACAAGGGAAGACATGCGATTGGATAAAAATGTATCGCACGTCCTCACTATTTGTTCACACAATCTGTCAATCAAATATAGCAGACAGCGGTAGGATATGTTTAGCCTAGTCAAGAACGATCGGGGAGGAGAAGAAGAAGCGAATAATAAATGGTAAAGTAAAATGTTATTAAAGACACTATTATTTTTCATTCGTTTGAAAATAGTTAGGCCTTCAGAGAAGGCCTTGAAGGCCCTGACGGTCCGCCACTGCCCAATTTATTTGAACTGTATTTAACCTGTAAGAGGTTTATGTTTGAAGGAAATCTGATGATTTCTGATATCTGACACAATTATAATTTTTTAATGATTTAAAATTGTTAGAAAAATACTTAGGGTTTTAAAATCATCAGTAACCTCTGTAAATATGTATTTGATAGAAAAGAACAGTTTTTTTTTGCTAAAATGACACTGTTTTTACGAGAATTGTCCCCATAGCATAGCAAAAAGTGTGTAAAAATGTGCCATTTTGGAATACGGCGGCCATATTGGATTTTTGGACAAAATTCAACATGCCCCAAGTTTTAATCTGTTCCAATAGGGGTTCTGACCAGGAATCCATGGAGAAAACTTTGACCAAAACTAGGCCTAATGTTTCCAGCAGATGACCTGTCTAATAGTGCAGTTATAGCCGATAGAGGGCGGCGAAGCAAATGCAGAAGTGCCGTTTACCCTGTTACGAGTTGATGAACCACTGAAACAATTTTGAAAACATTATTTTAAGGTGCAAAACACTCTTTGGTGTTGCTTTAAGAAGAAAAAATACCATTTAAAGGTACTCTAAGCGATGTTACACGGTTTCTAAGCTAAAACATTTTTTGTCATACTGCAAGCATCACCTCACCATCTGCTAGCTGCCTGTGCCCTGAATACACTGTAATTCAAAGGCTCCAAAAACGGCAACAAAAACAGCTTGGTCCAACCTTAAACCATAAAAACATAACAAATTGTTCCACCCAATCACTGAGGAAATACGTGTTTAGGAGAGTTTCAATTGCACAGGAGGGAGGGGGAGGGAGTAGCGAGCTAGCTCTCTGTTTTGTTTGAACGTCAACAGAAGTGACGTTACCCAACATCGCTTAGAGCACCTTTAAAAGCCAAAACTTATCTGTGAGTATTTGCACTGTGCACCATTTTCTCCCTGTCAGTTTCTTCTGCAAGATATGCTGCACCATGAGAAGTCATGAAGTGGTGACTAGTACATCAGATTGGTTTGGCCAAACTGGCTATCTATTAAGAGCTCCTCCATGTTTTGGTTAAAAAAGATCAGTATTTGGTACTAATGTATCCATGCTGTATCACAAGCATATTTCAATATGATACATATCGATATTCATTTTTTTACTTTTACTTTTCCTTTACACGTACTGTATAGCAGCAGGAGTGGACCTCATGACCCCTCCTGTTGTGGCTAGGTATGACTTTTTTATTAGAAGCAAGCTTGGGGCAAGACCTCTGCTTCCTAACTCCCCCCCCCCCCCCCCCCCCCCATCATAGGCAGGCCAGACATGATTATTAATGCGGACACATGCATCACGTGTAACCAGGGGCAGCATCAGCTGGGGCATCATGGAGTGAGTCAGATGAAGTCTATTACCACCCATCCCCTCCAGTCAGGGCTGTAGAGCCATAACCCAGAAGGACACTCAATCCAACAGCCTGCTACTTAGCACACACTCAATAGACCCAGGGCCATATGGGCCACGCATTATTCATTCCAGATGTGTCGGCAACTTCATCAGGATTAATTGGGCTGGTAACAAGAATACTAATCAGCAGCCCAGTGCAAGGCTGATCAACATGGCAAATAATTGACTGATGAACATGGCAAATGGTTGACTGATCAACATGGTTAACGATAGATAGATAGATTGATAGATAGATACATACATACATACATATATACATACATAAATACATACATACATACATACATACATACATACATGCATACTGTTGTTTAACATACAGCATACACTCTTGCCAGTTTT
Source organism: Alosa sapidissima (assembly GCF_018492685.1). Taxonomy (NCBI): domain Eukaryota; kingdom Metazoa; phylum Chordata; class Actinopteri; order Clupeiformes; family Clupeidae; genus Alosa; species Alosa sapidissima. The sequence continues at coordinate 27,815,770 of NC_055957.1, read as the reverse complement.
GTGGAGGACGGTAGTGCAACATTGAATTCCTGAAGTACCATAGACATCCTTGGGAGGGTAGACATATCCTTGTAGAGAAACCCCTCTTCTCACGGCAGTAGTAGCTGATACTGGCTATCAAGCACTGGGCCCTCGGAACCTGGACCAGATCAGGGCTAGATACTATAGTGTGAATTAGGGCTAGGTCTACTCTCTCTAGCTCTCTATCTCCATGTCTCTCTGTGTATGTCGCTCTGCACCCCCCCCCCCCCCCATTCTCTCTGTCTATCTCTTTTGCATTCTCTCTCAGCTTATTACTTGTGTATGCCTTGTGTATGTCTCTCTTTCTCCCTGTCTTCTCAACTGCCCATTCTCTTGTGGACAGCATACCTCTCTTCCATCATTTGCCTCCTCTGCCTCACACTCATTCTCTTTCAAGCTCATTTGCTGTGCCATTGCATAAGCGACAGGACAGTCTGTAGCTGTCACACTAAAACAAAACAGATTGTTTACTCTTTTGTTTACCCCTCATCTATTGTTTACTCCATCTCCAGATGACAGTGAGTGGCATAGGGTGCCTACCGGTATATAGCTGGCTGTACTTAGGTGTTAGAAATATCACTGCAGAAATGTAAAGAGGTGGGACAAGACGTGTCACTTTAAAAACATAAGGAAAATACTTTTGAACAGTGGGCATTGGGTTATTCTCATTTATTCTATTTATTGGAAATATTTGGTTTTAAACAAACCGTAAAACACAGCACAGCAGATCAAGTAAGAGCTCAACTAAAAAAACTTCACACCAATAAGGCAGCGGGGCCTGACACCCTAGTGAGCTTAATGACTACAGACCTGTCGCTCTAACATCACATGTGATGAAGACAATGGAGCGACTGGTCTTAGGTATGCTCAGACCCCAGGTACGCCATGCACTAGAGCCGTTACAGTTTGCATAACAGGAGGAAGTGGGCGTGGACGATGCCATCACTTATCTTCTACACAGGACACATTCTCACCTAGACAAGGGGAAAAGTGCTGTGAGAATCATGTTCTTTGATTTCTCAAGTGCTTTTAACACCATCGAACCCCTCAGACTGGGAGACAAGCTCTTGCAGATGGGTGTGGATGCTCACCTGGTAACCTGGATTACAGATTACCTGACCGGGCGACCACAGTTCGTCAGACTGAAGAACTGTCTCTCTGACACTGTGATCAGCAGCACCGGAGCGCCACAGGGAACTGTGCTCTCTCCAGTTCTGTTCACCCTGTACACATCTGACTTCTGCTACAATACCGAGTCATGCCACATGCAGAAGTTTTTTGACGATACTGCAATTGTGGGGTGTATCAGGAATGGGCAGGAGGAGGAGTACAGGAGCCTGGTGGAGGACTTTGCAATGGTGCAAACTCAATCATCTTCAACTCAACACTTCAAAGACCAAGGAGATGGTGGTGGATTTCCGCAGGTCTAAGCCCACTCTGCTACCAGTCTCCATTGATGGGGTCAATGTGGAGGTGGTAAGCACCTACAAGTATCTGGGTTTCCACCTGGACAATAAACTGGACTGGTCAGCCAACACTGACGCACTCTACAAGAAAGGGCAGAGCAGGCTGTACTTCCTGAGGAGGCTGTGGTCCTTCAATGTGTGCAGCAAGCTCCTCAGGATGTTCTACCAATCTGTTGTTGCCAGCGTCCTCTTCTATGCAGTGGTATGCTGGGGAGGAAGCATAAATAAGAAGGATGCGGGGCGACTTGACAGGCTGGTAAGGAAAGCTGGCTCTGTAGTGGGAGCTGAACTGGAGTGCATCACTTGAATATCTGACAAAAGCACCCTGAACAAACTGATCAACATCTTGGACAATGAGTGTCATCCACTCCACAGCACTATTGTAAAGCAGAAGAGCCTGATCAGCTGGAGACTTCGCTCACTGCCTTGCACAACAGACAGACTGAGGAAGTAATTTGTCCCCAGGGCCATTGAACTGTTCAATGCTTCACTTAAGGGAAGAGGAGAGATAGACTTCTCCGCACTGTCTGCCTCTTCACCCCCTCCATGTTTGGATACTGTCTGTCCACTAGCCACTTTTTACCACTGTCTTTCTGCCTCACTGTTTGCGTGCTATATTAGCACATATGCATAACCCCTCCCCCCATGCCACAGCCAAACTGTGGCCACACTTATACCTTTTCTTAATATAGTTATATATATAGATATATAGATATATATTGACTTTATTCTTGCACTGTTACACTGTTGGACTTACTCATTTGCACCATCACCATGACACTCACTCACACAGAGCACCTTACCTTACCTTACTATGCACAGAGAATCACAGGCTCAGTCCCTGCCTCAGTCATTGCAAGCGCCTCTTGATTGATTAATCACCACTATGTGGATACTGTTTTTAGAGTTGATTTAGATTAAGTGTTATTTAATATAATTTGTATTTTAGTATATTCTTTATCTTCTACTGTCCTTATTGCTTAGTTGTGTTTTTATATTAAATACTTTTAATTACTTTTTTCTGCTGTTAGTGAATGTGTGTGTGATGTCTGTATGCTACTGAGACCCTGAATTTCCCCTAGGGATCAATAAAGTATCTATCTATCTATCTATCTATCTATCTATCTATCTATCTATCTATCTAAAACTATGGCTTCCCAGACTGAGACTGACATTGAGAATGGTAAAGAAACCTCACACCCAGACATCAAACCACTTGACATTGAAGCTCAATTACTTTCAGACTCCAAATGTGTCATGTGTCACCTTCCACTTCTTGTACCACTCTCTGTCATCATGTGCACATACACTATGTGTGTGTGTGTGTACTGTATGTGAGAGAGTGTTTGAGCTCAGATGACAAATATGACCCCTAGTCTCCATTAACCCATTCCCTCACAAGTCCTTCCACCTCCTCTTCCAGCTGAGGAGCGCTGATGTGACAGACACTCGTCCACAGTGGCGTTAACCACGCAGCCTTCGGTCTGATCTCTCCAGTCAGGCCCGCAGATGGGCCTGTGTCTGTAGGCGTGTGGTTCTGTCATGGTGCTGTCATGATAAGTTCCCTTACAGTCACTCTGGGTCTTTGTTTTCTGAAGGAAATGCATTTTCTACTCTACAACTCCTTGGCTTTGTCTAGTACTCTTGTGGTTCAATGTAGTAGCTTCAGTTTATGAAGTATCTCAAAGTTGTCAACAAAGTTTCATATGACAGATTATTAATTGTTACTGGGAGACTAATTTGACGAAATGGAAGTTAACATGTACATTAATGAAGGATTCCTGGAGCACAGCTAGAGCTATTCTGACTGGCAATCTCCCATGACTTAAGAACTGTCCTAGATAGCTTCTAATTATTACCTCTGATTTGAGCTGTAGAGGGGAAAATCCCAGAGGTGTGTTCAAATTAGCAAACAAAGGCAAACATTATTGTATATTTTTAACAAACATGGATGCTAGACTAAAGGTTACATTTTGAATGTAACAATTAGGGATACATTTTAAATTGAACAATTGGCAATGTTTACACACACAACAAATCATCAAAAATCGAGTTAATACACTCAAAAATATTTTATGGAAATGCCTTGAAATGCTACATGTTCTACATTACATCTCTGATGTAATGGCATTTGTCCAAATGAGATAGCTGTGACATAGCCTAGTGCAGTACATATACTTGTGAAATCTTACTGTGGGGAATTTCAAACTGGCTTGAGTGCAATTCAAAGATACAAAAGTATTGTTTGTTAAGTCATGTGAGTTGTGTGTGCGTATTGCTTCTGTGCACATGTGTTTGTTAGAGTATGTGTGTGTGTGTGTGTGTGTGTGTGTGTGTGTGTGTGTGTGTGTGTGTAATTGTGATTGTATTGCACAGTGCAGTTATCTGGAGGCAGTGCTTGTAGCTGGAGAGATGGTTAGTGGTGGCGGCAGCCTACAGAGCCCCTGGGGCAAGGAGATCACTTCATAGACCTCACGCTGGTGATCTGTTTAAACCAATTAAAAATGTGCTGTCCCGCAGCTGTTTGTGCAAAAAGAGGTCACTGCCGATGTGCGTGTATGTGTGTGTGTGTGTGTGTGTGTGTGTGTGTATTCATTTGTTGTCTGTTCATGTGTGTGTGGGTGTCTGCATGCATCATGACCTTAAATGATTTTCATCTTAGGGAGTGGCGCGTCCTGTTGATTTGCTGACCTTTGGAGAAATTGGATTGGATTTTTATTAGATTGTTAAAAAAGTCACCCTGAGTGTGCCTGTATCGGACTGACCTTTAAAGCAAACACACTCAAAGTGAGAAGAATGAGACATACACAGTGACATAAGACCCCTGCTCTATACACTCACATACAGTAAAGAAAGCTCAGAAGTAGTACTTCTTCAGAAGAAACTGAAACTGAGCAAACATTGTGGAAAGGTCTGAAAGACCTAAATTGAAATATCAATGAAGTCTGACAGATAATAACGTCAAGCTAGCCGGTTGATGTAGCCACCCGTACACATACTTCTTAAAAACAAATTAATGGACAATAATGTTATCATATCAACAAAAAGAAGCATATGGAAGGCCTATACTCCAGTAGTGAGAAGTATATAAAATATGTAGAAGTCCTATAATCCTATAAGCATACCGTATGTATCAAAAAGTCCTATGTATCTAGTCCTATATATCAAAAAGCTTCTAGAAGGTTCATGACTGTGACAGAACACCACTGAGTGAGTGAGCGCCTGTGATTCTCTCCCCATGGCCATCTGGAGCTCTGTCCCCCATCATCATCATCTCCACTCTGCCCAAAGCAGAGATCTCCCCATCCCACGGCTCTGCCAGAGAGCATAACGTAATCCCACAGATTACATAATTTCCCACCCAGTCTGCCTGCACTGAGCCTGGGATTATTCCACTCTGAACTGGCACACACCCGTGTGACAAACAAGGAGTGGATTGCTTGTGTGTGAGAGGATTTCTGACGGGAGCTGACTTGGCGCATCTCTGGCACAGATTTGGACCGCAGCCTGGGAGAGAACAGTGTAGAGGGTCCGACTTTGTGAATTCACTGGTCCCCAGTGGAATCCACTGGCCGGATGTGCGCTATGGAAGCTCCAGTTTTGGTGAGAATTCCATCATGCTGAGACCAGAGAATAGGCAGAGCCCACTAGGATATCCCTGTCGTTCTGCACTATTTAGGGATTACACAGAAAACAATCAGGCCCTTGGGGCGGAGAGGGGGCCCACACAGAGTTAATACACGGCAAGCCAGCTGCTAAGACCAGCAATACAGTATGGGAGCTTGCAGCGCCAGACGGCCTTGATGCAGGTCATGGTTAGCAATCCGCCAGGCAGGCCAGCAGTGTGGGAGCCAGAGGACTGAGAGGGCACGCCTCAGAGAGCCCGGAGCATTTACACTGCCCAGTGGAGGACAGCAGACAGATGAAACTGTCAGTCTCCCTGCTAGTGACACAGCATGCTAAACTTCATACCTCACAGGGGGGAACAGATGCTTGTGCGGTAGGTCAGGAGACCCGCTCATGTGGGATAAGCTGCAGTTTACGAAAATGGTTTCAAACTGAGGACTCAACAAAAAAGGAGAAAAATAGCACAGGAGAAATATATACTTGAAGCAATGACTATATGCCAAGGTAGCGTGTTTAAGAGCACATTTAATTTCAGTTGGCAACTATACTGTTGAGAATAGCTTTCCTGTGAAAGAAGCCATAATGTAATGAGTTGATGAGAATTGTTTGTTGTTTGGGGAAAACAGATAGATGTTCATTTGGAGGGTAAGATAAAGAAAAGGAAAATCAAAAGATGGCATGACCTCTTTCATCCTGATAACATTCACATTCACTTATGGTTTGTGACACGCTGTGTTGCCATTGGACATGCACAGCCTCACTAACACATTTAGCTGCTTTCACCCAGGGAGGACAGGCATTTAGGGCATCATTACACAGCTAACGCAACATGGCTGCTGTTCAACCACCCTCATGTCCTCTGCCATGTTCTTACATTAGTTCTTTCTCATGCCACTCTTAATTGGTTTTCTGTCTGAGAACTTCTTTCCTACTCCACCTCTCACCCCCCCCCACAACTCCCACTTTTCTCTTTGCAGTAATTACAGTGCATGCAAATGCACTGTATTGTTATTCCTTAGGCTTCTTCTGACTTATTTTTATTCTCTATTATTATTATTCTTCCAGGCCCTAATTTGACTCGAACCGCTTATCGTAGAACTTTCGTTCTATGACTTTTCATATTTCTACGACTTTTACTTTTTGAGATATTAAATAAAAACTAAACTTAAAATTCCCATAGACTTAACATTGGCTTTATGACATCATAATAGGCTATTAAGGAATTAGAATGCAATCAACTGCACCTGTGTTCTCTCACTGACTGCCTGCAGCAACTTCAATGGAACCTCTTCTCCATGTCCCTCTCCATTCAACTGAATAGCTCACTTCTCATCCCAACTTTCTTTCACTTCTTTTTCTTCACTTTCCCTCATTTTCTCTATCCCTCTCTCTATTTCTCCAAATTTGAATAACTTTTAACTATTTTTACTTTTTTTTACTATTTACACTATTTTAGCATAGCAACCACCTTAAGTACCCTAGCAACAACCTAGCAACCACCTTAAGTATCCTAGCAACAACCTAGCAACCACTTTTTATAGCGTAGTAACCACTATAATTACCCTAGCAACAACCTAGCAAGCACTTTTATAGCATAGCAACCACTATAATTACCATAGCAACAACCTAGCAACCACCTTAAGTACCCTAGCAACAACCTAGCAACCACCTAGCAACCACTTTTATAGCATAGCAACCACTATAATTACCCTAGCAACAACTTAGCAACCACTTTTATAGCATAGCAACCACTATAATTACCCTAGCAACCAACCTAGCAACAACTTTGCATGCACTGTATTTCCTTCAGGAAATGCTTTTCTAGTTGTAATCAAGAATCATGCTGGAGAGAGATGGGCTTAGGATAAAGGGGTAGCAGGACTAATTAAAAAGTTCAACATTCGGGGCGTGTCATTGTTTTTTCTTTTGTTTGTATTTTTTTTTTTTGTTCCTGTTTGTTTGCTTTCTGAGCTTATAGGTAAACTCTCTTTTTCTCTCTTAAACTATTTCTATCTGTTTCACTATTGAGGTTGAGGATTGGTCCCTGTCAGTTGCCCCATGTGACATAACGGATGTTGGTCTCGTTTTCAGCCCGGGCCCTACGCCAAATCATCATTATCACACAGGAGAGAGTGGGAAGTGTGTCTGGCCTCTGTTAGAGAGGTGAGGGTGGTGTGTGTGTGTGTGTGTGTGTGTGTGTGTGTGTGTGTGTGTGTAATGGGGCAACTGGACACAGTCCAGTCAGTAATAGGCTCTGATGGACAGAGGTAGGACATTCAGTGCTTGTAGCCAGAAGAGGAGAGGAACATACACAGACACACACACACACACACACACACACAAACACACACACACACACAAACACACTCACAATGTTTGTGCCCTTTCCATCCCTCTCTTCATTTTGTGCTGGCCTTTGTCTCTTGCCAGGCAGCTCTCAGGGATTGTCTGGGGAGGAGGGTGAAGTGCTCGCCATGTTTCCTTTTACAAAAAAAAAAAAATAGACTGGAGAGATTAGAGAAATCTTGGTTAGTCCATAGGAAATAGTTTAGTGTACACCTACACACACACACACACACACACATGAATACACAAACACACACATGTACACACGACTGCACGCGTACACACACAAATTACCACTCAGTATGCTGCATGGTGCATGCTCACATCAGTAGGCTGCAGTTAGAATTCAAAATAACATTTCTTCATACTTCAATTTCCTCACCACTGGTGGGAAAGAGTGATGGAAATGAGAATAGGAGGAAGGAAGGAAAGAAAGAAAGACAAAGAAAAGGGAGCATATATGAGAGTTGAATGCTGTGGGCAATTGAAGTGATGGCTGAGGTCATTAATCACAGGAGAGGCCATTCTATTTACCCAGGGGCCTGACGGATCATGCCACCGCCTCTCAGAGAGCATACATTTATCTCTCTCTGCCTCTCTCTCTTTCTTTCCCTCTCTCTTTCTATCTATCTATCTGTCCGTCTTTCACATTTTGATCAGAAGGATGATTTTCATGATAGTAGTAAAACAGCCTGAAAGTGTTACTTGTCAACATAACACTCTACACCATGCTTCTTTGAATGTGTTTCCAAACAAAAATACAAACATGACATGCATACTACATTTACTTTTGTAACTTTGAATATAGAATAAATGTTTTTCATTTTGGAAACATTCTTTAAAATTGTCTAAGTTTTCAAAATGCATCAATCATCATGCATGTGGACTTGCCCTGCCTGCCTGTCCTATTCTCATCTGGACATTTAAATATGTACTGTGTTTTCAAATGTTTCACCTCTTCTAAGAGTCACGGAAAATGGCCACGTTCAAGTTACACAAATCGCCCATGTCTAGAAGAAGCAGCTGTGACTCTCTCTCTCTCTCTCTCTCTCTTGCTCTCTCTCTCTCTCCCTCTGTCATGTAGCACAGAAGGAGCATGATGGGCATATTCTGACATGGGTGGGCTGGCTGCAGCCAACCAGAACACTTTTATGAGAAAACACATGACACCTACGCATGCCTCGACACATCTGTCACATCAACGTCCCACAACAGACAGAGAGAGAGAAGAGAGGGAGGAGAGAGAAACAGAGAGAGCAGCACAGTGACAGAAGGATAAGTGAAAAGAGAGAGATGGAGAGGGGGAGAGAGGAAAAGAAACAGAAAGAGAGAGAGTTCTTTGTCTGGTTCACATAAAGCATCTCCATTGTTTGCTGTAGTGTGATGGATGGCACTACTTGAATGGGCCAGAGTTATTACATCACTGGAAAGTAGGCTGTAAATTATGAGGGATCACAGAAAGAGAGAGAAAGAGAGAGAGACAGAGAACTCATTGACAGACATCTAACAAGCCTCATCTCTCTGAAGTCACTCCCTTATACTTATTAGCAAGAGAGGGTCAGGACACCCTCCTTAAGGACCTTATAGTCCCTTTTAATTTGATTTCAGTTGAAACGTTCAAAACCAATACAGATACTTTGAAATGAAATTAATCGGACTTTAGCATAATGCTCAAAGTTGTTTTCTGTGCCACCGGAAATGCCTTGAGAATGCACATGTTTGCTTATGCATTCTATATGGTCTGTAGACCAAGTCAAAGGTCAAGTCAAGTCAAGTTTATTTACACAGCGCATTTCATACACAGAGGTCATTCCATGTGCTAACGTCTAGCCGGGCATCTGTAGTTCTAATTGGGGCGGTGTGCGCAGCTCGGTTAGTTTATGTCCAACTCAACGTGTCCGAGTCTGTGTCTTGGCCATCGGATAAAAGCAAAATGTAGCCCACATGCTAGTTTACAGTGAACAGCACAAGGCAACTCTGTGGTCAATCAGTATCGCAGCTAGTGCCTTGAAGTCTGCCCAGTGTGGTCTCTATTAATCACCAAAATCCTACAGTTCACTAAGTGGCTAGATGAATGCATTAGTGGGCTGAAATGTGTTGATCAAGGGCTTTCTCTTTGTGGCAACGGTGGTCTGAGAGGGAGCAGGGGCCCCTGAGCCAATTGAGGCTCCCCCATTTTGTTGTGCGCTCCCTCTTATCTGGGAGAAAGCTCTGTGTGAGCCGGAGGCTATACAGGTAATCCCCCCGCCGGCTGATTGCATTGACCAGGGGGCATCGATTACACCGTCTGGCATGGACGTACGTGTCGGCGCGACAAAACCACACAGCAGTTCCTGTTGCCATGGTTTGCCAACTCCAGCTCATCAAAGACATCACTAGCCACGTTTACATGGACACTTCTATTCCGATTAGAAACGGAACAACAGCTCAAACGTAAACGTGGCTACTGTGACCATTATCATCATCATCATCATCAGTAATTAATTTGTATCAAGCCTCCAAGCAGTTTGTAGTTTATCACAGGAGAAGTGGTAAACCCCAGTGCACTATTCTTTAGATATCATTTGATTATCACTGAACTGGTAAGCACAATATGTTTTATATACCAGTGCCTGTTAGGCACAAGATGTGCTTTTGGGAAAGTGTTCATGAGTGTTCATATTAGAGGTTAGTAATGTGTGCAAATAGGCAATACATTAGGTAAAGTTGAACCAGAGGGCACAACGCACAATAGGGTTGATTGTCTTCGGAAAATAGGGTTATCCGGCAGAATGTCAGAGTACCCCTACAGTCTTTGGCCAGTTCAGTGTGTTCACTGTCACTTTTATATTAAATGGGATAAATGAATTTATGTGCCAGACAAACCTAATTATTGTCAGTGTGAGGGTGAGTAGAGGTTCAGTGCCTTGTATGTGAACCCAGTCATGTTTTTGTTCTTGCTGAGAACAGTGTACCAGACAGCTGAGATACAGGGGCGCTAGTTCCAGAGGAAAGTTTGCGCAAGCTGGAGTTATGTTCAGTTTGTTCAGTTCCATGAAAAATACCGGCATGGTTTTGGTTGGCTGGAGCTTGTTTGAAGTTTGCACTGTGTGTGTGTGTGTGTGTGTGTGTGTGTGTGTGTAAGAGAGAGAGAGTGAGTGTGTGTGTGAGTGAGAGAGAGAGAGAGAGAGAGAAAGAGAGAGAGAGAGAGAGAAAAGAGCAGTAGCAGGGCTCAGGAAGCTGATGGTGTGTGTGTGTGTGTGTGTGTGTGTTAGCCTGTCGTGTCATCAGAGTTCTGAGAGTTCCTGGAAAGATTATGGGCGAGAGGAGGCAACTGACAGCTGCCCCTCGTGACTCTTCAAACAACTGAGACGGGGGTCAACAGAGGCTCTCAGAACGTCACAAGGGGGAAATAACACAAACACGTCATGCCAACTCACATGTTTAAGCTCTCTCATCCTCTTCTGCAAACCCTAACTCACAGCTTCCCCCATGCCTGGGAAAATAAACACTATCTTAGGTCCATAGGGAGTGTGTGTATGTGTGTGTGTGTTTGTGTATGTGTGTGTGTGTGGGTGGGTGGGTGAGGAACACTGGCTGTGTTATGGGGAGCTGAGAGGCTGTGTGTGTGTGTTGCAATGAACAGTAGCTGTGCTCGGGAAGCTGTGTATGTGTGTGTGTGTGTGTGTGTGTGTGTGTGTGTGTCTGTAGTGGTGACTGGGCTCCTTGCCCTGTGGCCTTGTCCCCCATCTCCAGCTGGGACACTGATCAGAACAGCCGTTTCCCTTGAAAGCTTTCCATCTCTCATCATCCAGTACACATACACACACACACAAGCACACACATACACACACACACAAGCACACACACACTCTCTCTTACACATACACATGCAAGCATACTCACCCATTGCCTCTCCCCATCCTCTTACCCTCTCTTTCTCTCTCTCTCTCACTCTCTCCCCCCTCTCTCTGACTCACTCTCTCTCTCTCTCTCACACACACACACACACACACACACACACACACACACACACACACACACACACAAGAAAACATTCTTCCACTTAGATTTATGTACAGGACAGTATTGTTGACCACACACAGTAGACACAAGTCAGCCTCAGGCAACAGAAGGTCTTTAAGGCTTAAGGCTTTACAGTTAAAATAACAGATGTATATGTGTGTATGTGTGTGTGTGTATGTGTGTGTGTTTGTGTGTGTGTGTGTGTGTGTGTTTGTGTGTGTGTCTCTGCATTTCTGAAAGTGAGTGAGAAAAAGAACTGGAGAGAGAGAGAGAGAGAGAGAGAGAGAGAGAGAGAGAGAGAGAGATGAACAGATGAGACTCATGCGCTCCCTGTGTCATTGAGACCCTGTGTGAATCTAAACTCATGGCCCATGACCAGGAGCACGTAACTCTCCGTGATCACATGATCTGTTTGTGTTTCTACATCTGTGTCCGTCCTGCCCCCCACCCCCTCCTCTACGCCAGGCCTCAGAGTGGTGTGGGTGGCCCAGCACGTAGCTGCGCTTTGGCCTGGACTTGATTAGAGCTTAGTCACTGCGCTGCTGAGGCCATTCACCAGTCCCTTCACTCACACCTGGAGTTTGTTTTCTATCGAGTGAGATTGCTGGGAGCTTCCAGAACATTGAAAACCTTCAGCTTGGTTTATTGTCAGTGGCGGGATGACTTTCGGAATCAGAAATCAGAAACCAGAACAACCCTCTGAGACCTCTTTCTTACTCTCTCTCTCTCTCTCTCTGTCTCTCTCTCTCTCTCCTCTCTCTCTCTCTCTCTCTCTTTCTCTCCGGGAAACCATTCAGAAACAGAAATTGAGGAGTCTGAATCTGATAAGGAAATCTGGTGGTAATGGTTCATAGTGCCTGAAATAAGATGATATCCAGAGAGCAATTGAAGCTTGGGATGCTATCCCAACAAGGCGATTCTGGTGGAAAAACATCATTCTTTTTCTTTTTATTCTTTTCTTTGTGCTCTTGTGCATTTTCTTACATCTATTGATACAACAAGAATGTCAATAGAAAAGTGTTCCTGCAAAGACCAACAACTACCAAATGCCACACTGGTTATTGTGTTGTTCTTCCTTTTCAGCATCTCCATTTTGCCACTTTAATTAAAAAGGATGAAAGCATCTGCTAAATGAATACATGTAATGTAATGTAATGTGGTGAAATCTGCTTTTGTGCATTGGTGAAGGTCCATAGTTCCTGACCTTATGTGATATGATACATGTGAGTTAGACTGAATGAGTGAATGAATGTATTGAGTGAATGAGAATGATGTTTAGAGACATCTTATAAGGAGGGGGTCTGAGATAAGGTTGTCACTGTGGGGATTTGCAGGAATAATCAATAGGCTTTTTCAGAAGCCTTATCTCCATTTTCCCAACAGATGAATAGCCAAAGCTCGATGTTAAGCTGAGATAGCAAAAGCTAAAGCTTCTTTGTTGGCCATCTCTATAGAAGCCTCCATATACAGTACGGTGTGCTGCTTTCACAACAGTGATGAAAGAGCTGAACAGTCTGAAGAATAGCATCTTCTGTTGGGGTGGAGCTCTACCTCCATTTCTTTATCTATCTACTGGTGCTATAATGTTGGATTTGAATGTTTCTTGATCAGATCCACCTGGACTGCAAATAAAATGAATTTATTGGCCACAATCCTACCCTGTTTTTGCATATATTTAGATCAAATGCATAATGACAGCTGCATATGTGGTGTGTATAAATAAATTCAACCAGAACTGACTATATAAAAGAAGTGTTAAAAGAATAAAATGGGATATGACAGAAAATAGATCTTTATCGTTATATATGCTTCAGTTTATTATCAAGCACAGCAGTGATCAAGTTTATGATTGACATGTCCCAAAGGCTAGACATGCATAGGATTTTTAATGCATAGGCCTATATACACACCCATATGAATTCATGCTTTCTTGTTGCCTGTTACAGGTTTGCTGTTTTACCAGTGACCTCAGTGTCACTTATACTTTGGTATGATATGACACAGAACCGGAATGGGTTCCTACAATGATGAGAAATGATTGTACTCCCAAATGTAAAACAGGAGTAGAATCTTTTGGTAGATGTCTTTAATGAACATGCCTAATCAAATTTAAATGAAGTGTCTTCCAGCTATTTATTTGATTGTGCTCATATTTGCTGCTTATTGCATGCTATGATTATTGGCTTTGATGTAATTAAACGGGAAATGTGTGTGTGTGTGTGTGTGTGTGTGTGTGTGTGTGTGCGTGTGTCTGTGTGTGCGCTTGTTTGTTTGCAGATTACGGTGCCTGGTGAAACAGTTGGAGAGGGGAGAGGCATCCCTGGTTGACCTCAAGAAGAATCTTGAATATGCAGCATCTGTGCTTGAGTCTGTGTACATTGAAGAAACAAGGTAAGGTTCTTCTGTAGAGCATGACAAATGCAGCACTGACATGGCAAAGAATCAATCATGTGCACCATTAAGGGACAATGGCAAATATAAACCACAGAGTACAAGGACATGCTGTGTGTGTGTGTGTGTGTGTGTGTGTGTGTGTGTGTGTGTGTGTGTGTGTGTGTGTGTGTGTGTGTGTGTATCTGTGTGCGTGCGTGCGTGCGTGCGTGTGTGCGTGCGTGCGTGCGTGCGTGCGTGCGTGCGTGCGTGTGTGTGTGTGCGTGTATCTGTGTGTGTGTGTGTGCGTGTGTTTGTGTGTGTGTGTGTGTGTGTGTGTGTGTGTGTGTGTGTGTGTGTGTGCGTGTGTGTATCTGTGTGTGTGTGTCTGTGTGTGTGTGTGTGTGTGTGTAGGTGGCAGGGGATGTGATTGATGAATGACTTCAGCCTTAATAGTGGGGCATGATTCAAGACATGATTGGATAGCAGCCGGCCAGTGAGGATGAGGTCACACTGACTGACGGCCCTCGTCACAAATCACCAGTGAAACAATGAAACAGCCCCCTCAGCCTTGGCAGTGGAAGAGGGGAAAACCGCTCAGGGCATCAGCAGAATGAACACAGGGGTGTGGAGACCATAAATTAGGTGCTGTTTCCTTGAGGCCCATTTGACTTACTGTAAGCCATATGCTAAATGGGTCCGCAGAAAGCTAGCCCTTATAATGTTTAGTAACTCTATCTTAATGGAAAGGCACCAGGTACGAGATGGCTCTGCCAAGGCCTTAGTCCACTTCACGCTGAGAAATTCAAAATGTGCTTTTTCCCAGAGAATGTTACAACGTTGCTTCCTCGGACACCTCTCTATCTCAGCTGGCGTAATTGCATGTGCGCAGCACTGGTATTTATAGGCTAACTGCCCACAGCTGCCAAGCCTCTGCCTCTGCCTCTGTGCGGTAAGCACCCTCTCGCCCCATCCCTCTCCAGCACATCAGATCCTCAAACCAGCACTGATGGAACTGAAGCACCTAATCAGTGCTGTGTGTTCAGTGCAACCGCAAAGTTTTCGGACCCTTTTGACTCATCTTAAAATGGACTCAATTCAATATTTTTTTTTCTCATCAATTCTTCCAATTAGCCTATTTTTTTACTCTTAATTCATGAACATAAATTTAAACGAAAATGTATTAAAAAAAATCACATGACGAGTAGATGCTGCTGCTACGTACTTCAAGAGCATATATTTATTGTGACCTTTGGTCTCACCAGAGACCTCCATGTTGAGAATGATTTAGTGCAACCATGAACTTACACAGTGTTCTGTAACTGGCTCTTGTGTGGCTGGTGGGATATGGGTGAGCTTAACTGCAGGAAGTGAACATGTACTGGACCAGCCCCTTCTCAAATCACAGAAGGTCTCTCATTGCCGTGACTAGTTGCTTCTATAGGATTGTCACATTACTTCACTCTCACACGACACTCTCCATCTCTTCTCCCCTCCTTGCTTCATTCTCTCTCTCACTCTCTGTCCTTCACTCTCTCCTCTACTCTCTCACCCCATCTCCATCTCTCTTCTCCAACCCCCCCTCACTCTCTCATACTCTGTTTTTTTTCTTGCTGCCTTCCTCTGTCTTTTACTTTCTTCCGCACTTTCTCCTTTTCTCTCTTCTCTTCTTGTCCACTGTCATTGGTCCTCACTTCCTCTTAACAGCAGTGCACTCCATCACACAAATTGTAACTGTTCTAAAATCTGTTTTAAAATGAACATTTTCACTCTACAGTTACTGTATACTTTATTGATGTTTCTATTGGTGACCCTTTGAGACTTTATGATTGACCTTATGCGATATTGAGTGCCATTAAAAGTGGCATTAGATCAAATGTATGGTTAATTATTTAGTATAATTTCCCTCCCCGTTTAACTTTCTCTTTCTTAGGAGACTGGTGGACACCGAGGATGAGCTCAGCGACATCCAGTCTGACTCTGTGCCCTCGGAGGTGCGTGATTGGTTGGCGTCCACCTTTACGCGTCAGATGGGGCTCATGCTGCGGCGCACGGAGGAGAAGCCGCGCTTCAGGAGCATCGTCCACGCCGTGCAGGCCGGCATCTTTGTGGAGAGGTGAGAGGGCTGGGCTCGAACCAAACCAACCAGCCAAACTCCCTTCTGCTGCTGGGCATCACTATATAAACTCACTAGCCCTGACAGTGTGTGTCACGGCTTGCAGGAGAGGGTAGGACCCAAACGCAGGGTAAGGTAAGACAAGATGAGGCAAACTTGGGAAACCAGGAATCTTTACTGGGAACTTTGCAAACCACATGTACAGTATTACACAACACAAAACGACTAATAACCAACACAGACTGAGGGGAGACAGAGGGTTTAAATACACACGGGTAACAGGGCACAGGTGGACAAGGAGCAAGGTAAAACAAGAGACAGGTGGAAACCATAATTAAATTAACAGACTAACGAGGATCAGGTGAGGGGCAGAGACACAGCCATAGGGAACAGAGACACATGGCAAAACAAACAAAGGAACACATGGAACAGGACACAGGAAGTAAACAAGAGGAGCAGACATGAAGGAAAAACACTAAATGGGGAAAACAACAGACAGGAAGGACCCTTACAGTGTGTCATATATAAGGTTCATATTTATTTGATTCAGACTCATTTTTCAGAATTGAATTTGGGTCCACTTTGTGTGGTCACATTCTTCATTGTGGTTAAAAGCCTATAACAAACACTCACCAGTGAACAGTAGGCATACAGCAAACAAGGATATTTTGCAACACTATTGTTGTTATGGCCTCAGAGTGCCATTATTCTTCATCAAAGGTGCCTCACGTTCCGTTGGTTTCCCTGTTGTTCAAGTCTGCACTGTGAAACTGCACTCCAGCATTTGTCCATGATGGCTCTGCGAGCTGAAAGCAGTGCTTGAGTCAGCGCCTCTCTCGGTGCCATACATCAGCGGCTGCCTGACAGGCGAGCAGAAGTGCCATCGCTCTGCAAAAGAGACACGTGCTGGAATGGCTCTGTGCGCGGAGGAGACGGGGCTTTTTATCATGCAGCGTAAGGCCACTCCGTCGCATTTCAGGCCACACTGCTCAAATGAATTGGAATAGAGCAATACGTGACTGCTTCACCCCAATGGCAAAGCAAAGAGTTATTAAAAGTGTGTTTTCTTTGGGGGGAGGCTTTACTCTGTGAAGGGTATCTCTTGGGTGTGAAGGTTGGTTGGGGATTTTTCCCGTTGGCTGAGTGGGGAGGTGAGGGGGTTGTGAGGGGGTTGGGGGGACTCTCTGAGTCGCTGGGACGTGTTCTTTTGAGAGGCGGCAGGCATTCCCCACCTCATGTGTTTATCTCTCTCCTGCAGGATGTACCGGCGCACCTCCAACATGGTGGGGCTCAGCTACCCGCCGTCTGTCATAGGTGTGCTTAAGGTATCCTAACATGAACACAAGCACCAACAAACAGCATCAAAACAACCATCACACAAGCCATTTGACAGTTAACATGTCTTTGTGGCAGTAAAGATACACACTCATAAACACACACACATTCACACACACACACACACACACACACACACACACACACACACACACACACACACACACACACACACACACACACACACACACACACACTCATGTACACACATGCAAATAGTGAGTTCAGGAATAAGAAGTTTACTTTCTAAGAAGTTAATATGCTGCAACCTCTCTATTCTTACAGTCCCCCACACAGCAGAAATGCATTTAAAAAAGCTCTACCGGCTTCTCAGTTCTAATAATGACGTTCATGTTTCCCAGAATGTTGACAGGTGGTCATTTGATGTGTTTGCTCTGAATGAGGCCAGTACTGAACATGCCCTCAAGTTCATCTTCTATGAGCTCCTCACCAGATACGACCTCATTAACCGCTTCAAGGTCAGTGACTAACGATGGAAACTTCTACTACAATAAGGAGATTACTAGTATTCTTTATTTTATTGAGATTATTACAAAGAAATAATGCCATGTGAAATAGTTTTCCACATCAGAAGTTCAAACACCCCAGGATATATGGTGGAGAGGACTCCTATATTGCCAATGCACAGACTGTGTAAATAACAGCTCCCCCTAGTGTACTGCATTGATTTTACCTCACTAACAATGCACCTGACACTGAATGAGTATTAATTGTAACATCACTTCCTGATAGCAACAGTAACTGTGACACAAAACACTGGGTAATGCTCCATAGACTAGTTGTGTTGAATACAATCAAAAAGGGTTGAGTGCTGTTCAGTATTTCCTGACCATGACCAGCTTGTTCTCACATTGCGTGTGTGTGTGTGTGTGTGTGTGTGTGTGTGTTTGTGTGTGTGTGTGCACATTTTGAAACCATCCTCAGATCCCCATATCGGCACTGGTGTCGTTTGTGGAGGCACTGGAGGTGGGCTACAGCAAACACAAGAACCCATACCACAACCTCGTCCACGCCGCGGACGTCACGCAGACCGTCCACTACCTGCTGCTCAAGACTGGCATGGTGGTGCGTAAAAAAAAACTAGGTGCAATAGGCTTAAGAATGATCTATTATTGACTCATGTATTTGCAACTGCTTCCTTTTCTTGGAGGACCTGATGGAGCTCATTGCCATGGAAGCTAAGTGACCCTGTAGCGGGGTATTCCAAGTAGAGGTCTGGTATTCCAAACAGATCTGGTTCGGGCATAGTTGCTCCACAACGAAACAAGTCCAGACCGAACTTCCTGACCTCAAATGTTGTAGGCGGGGCTAAGTTTGGCTCCCGCAATAATGTGCAATTTTTAGTCGTGCTCCCACCCATATCTGTAACATTAGGTCCCGCTCCCGCCTGCAAAAGCCCGCAGGATATGCAGGAGGGATATTCAGTTTTGCCTTCTGTCCCACAAAAGGAGCACTTGACACACACAACTGAAAAAGGCCAGATGTCTGATTTTAAGTTTCTTGATTCTGAATGTAGGCTACTCGAACACAGCTAGACTAGCTGGCATCTGTTCTTTAGAGAGACACTAACATCTGAAGTAGCCTAGTGGTGTCTTCTTCCTCTGTCATGCTTTCGATTTTGAGTTTCGACAACAGAGCTGCAGGAAAGAACTGAAGCCACATAGGCCTAAATGACTATCGTCAGTTAGGCTGCTTAAACCCCATTTTTTTTAATGCTGCCTAACACAATATCCAGCTCAGCTAAAAGTGTATACATTACTTTAATCATTTCTATATGTTATTTTACGCATATATGAATCATCTGTTTCTCCCGCACCGACAAACGCACCTCTCTCATCCCACCCACTTCTGCATAGAGCTTTCAAAACTTGTCCCGCACCGCACTCTTCTGCATTGCGACCTGCGGGGAGTGCAGACCTCTAATTCCAAGAATGTAGTTTAGTACCAGTAGAAGTTAACTCACAGTAAACGTCTCAACAGAAGAGCCCTATGCTATTCTGCTTTCTATGCGGAGGTTTTACCATTTACTCAGAGTTAACGTACAAAGTTCATCACTGAACCACATGTGCAGAGTTACCCCCTGGGTTGCGTCCTGTTGGCTGTTACTCTGGTAACCATAATGTAATGATTGTAAATCAGTGTTCATCAGCCTCCGCCACCAGCATTTGAACCATTTCCTTGCTCTGCTACTGTTGTCCTCTTCCTCTCCTTTTTGTCTGCTGTGTTGTGTAATGAAGCGTATTTTGCATGTCAAGCTTCTGAAACTGTGCACAGTCTGTTCACAAGTTAAGTGTGCATCCGCTTGACAACTTTAGAAGAGATACACTGTTGGGTCTAATGACAGAGTTTATGATCAACTGTCCAGGTTTGTTGCATGTACAGTAGTGCGGCGCCGGCCTGTTAAGCCATGTTATGACAGTGCAGTTGGACTGCTTGGAGCCCTTCAGTTAAGGGCACCTGTGTCAAGCGACTGCCATCTGAATCCAATTTCCCATCCGAGTCGGCCTGAAACAAGGGCCTGATGTGAGGACACTTCAAATCCCTCGAGAGGAAAGCGTTGCGTGGGGCGTGGAGAGCGCCGGAGAGCCCTGCGGATTATGTCCCTAACCCAAATGCACTCCGCCATAAAGCGTGTACTTCTGTCAGAAAGCGTGCTCCGCAGCTTTTAGAGAGGAATCTCACGCAAGTCTGCGCCTGGATGGGTCAAAGACGGGCAGCAGCTGTGCTTCTCAAGTAATCTGGTCATATCCCGGCACTGTATTCGAACGATTTAATGGCTTCTGAGAAATGTATGCACATGAGAAAATGACATCCGTTTTTTTTTTCCTGGAAAATTGAACAGCCTTCAGTGAGGGGAAAGGGGCTTTGAAATACTAATCCAGGTTTAATAATCTGAGCTACTGTAGGGGACATACAGTATGAGCAGAGGAAGTGGTACACGAAAAAAAAAAGAAAATCTACAGTACATCTACTCCTTAAATATATAAATAAATAAGAAAGAGAGAAAGAACAAAAAGAAACATATGTGAGCAGAAATTGATTTCACAGTCATTCAAGTAAAAAATGAATCTTACACTGTTAGGCAGAAAAAAAGACCGATCCAGGAGTGTTTACACAAACTTTCATTTGACTTTTAAATCAGATGACATTTACAAAAAGCTCAATTTGTTCAACTTTTTCACAGTTCCTGGACCTAGAGGCCTTTTCCGCATTGAATTAACGCCTTGGCATGCCTTGTGTACTGCCAACCTCCCCTCCTCCACCACCCCCCCCCCCCCTCTCACACACACACACACACACAAGCACCATATACAGTATACACACATACGCTCAAAAACAAGAAATAAGCACAGTCACACAACACACAACACACAACACACACACACACACACACACACACACACACACACACACACACACACACACACACACACACATAAAATCTCTCCGTACCCGCTTGGAGCTCCTCAAGCCCTGTTTATTTAATCATGTTAATAACGTTGCTCTGGCAGGTTGTCAACGCTGCATGTTCTGTAGATAACTGCATTACCGAGAGGCCCAGGGCTGTTTGGGAAGAGGAACAACATCAATCACCCACACCCCCTCACCCCAAGCCTCCATTAAATAAACAATCAGCTGCTCATTCATAAACTCAGAGGGCCGGAGACTGGCACCGAGCCGACCCTGACGTGGAGCTGGTGGGCTGGATGTGGCGCGGATCAGGCCCAGATGTGGTCTGCTGTCTCGGCTGGTACTGAGGTGGACGCTGAGACCGTGCTTGTTTGTATCCAGCCTCTGACAGGTGTTGATATTCTGCGGCTATTACTGCTGTAGATCAATCATGTCACTCCTATTAAAGTCTTTCAACCTGAGGAAATACACCTGTGTGAGGGGGGTCACACAAACACACATGCACACACACACACAAACACACACACACACACACACACACACACACTCACACACACACACACACACACACACACACACACAAAACAAACACATCAGAGAGAGAGAGAGAGAGGTTTCCCTGCAATCAGAGACTGTACTGTTGGAGCACAGCTGTACAAATGCTAGTAGTAATTTAATGGGCCATTATTATTAATGTGGACACCAAAACTTGCTTGTCACTGATTTTTAACTCATTAGCCTGTTGTTGTATCTTAGCATAGAGACATACTGTAAATACTGGTAGGTCTAAAGGCCAGGCTACAATGACCACGGACGGATGTGGAACACTTGCTAAGCATATGCTGCTACACTACACGTCCACTTTAAACAATGAAACTGGCTACACCAGACGTGAGAGAGGTTTGAAGAAAATAGGTGTTTTCTATTTCTATTTTTGCATGGCACATTTCCCATGTTCATTGTGGTCCTGCCCTGTCTGCTATATGGTTTAGGAATAGGAATATAGCAACCCTCCCAAGCAGCACCTTCCTCTGGGATCTAATCCCTCTCGTATCTACCACAAGTGAGCCAGAGCTGAGCCAGGTCCGGGCCAGATCCAAGCCAGACCCGCCTCTCATCCGGGCCTGCCCTGTAAGCTGCAGCATAATGACTTTGGTGTTTGCCTGTTGCCAGTGTATTTTAGAAGCGTGTCGCCGAGCATTCCTATAGCGGGATGACTCACTCACTCTGTGACCAGCCCCAGGCAGACCAGTTACAGTACCCACCGCATTCACTCACACACATAGGCCTAGTAGCCATTTAATCAGGTTATTAACTTCTAACATGACATTCATGGAGCGGCCGCTGTTTTCAGTTTCCATCAGCACACTTTCAGTCACGACTCCAGCCGAAGAAATGCCCGCTGAGCAGCTATAGATAGCTGAAAGTAATGGGCTGTGCCAAAATGGGCTTGTGATGGTGGAAATGGCCCTGGTTTCCATCTATTAAATTTGGCCAGGCTGTTGTAGATGTGGAAATGCTGGTTTGTATTTACGGGTGCTTGTCCAATAGCTCTGATTGATGTTGGCCTGATATCCTCCCCTGCCATCTCCGCTCTGTTTTCTCTCCATCCCTTTATCTCACATCTTTTTCTTCTGTTTGTGTCCTCTCCTCTCCTTTCCTCTGTTCGACATTCTACTCTTTTTCCTCCACGTTTCTTCTCTATTCTCACACCATCTGTTCCTTTCTCTTTCTCTCCCTCTCTCTGTCCTCTTCACTCTCTCTTCTCCTCTCCACCCCTCTATCACTGTCCTCTTTTACCCTAACTCTTTTCTATAAGCCTTCTTTCTCTTCTGATTTTATTTTCCTTTTCTTTCTCATTCCTTCTCTCTCTTCTCCTTCCACTCTTTCATTTCCCCTCCTCTCTTCCTCGCTCATGCTTGTGCCCTATGCTCCACATCCTCCTCTCTCCTCCTGTCTTCTCTCTCCACCACTTTTGGTTTTTCAGCACTGGCTGACAGAGTTGGAGATTTTTGCCATGCTGTTTGCTGCTGCTATCCATGACTACGAGCACACAGGAACCACAAACAACTTCCACATCCAGACAAGGTAACAGGTCAATTTACTTTTAAGTCAATTCCTGTCGAATAGGGAGGAAATGTGTTCTGTCTAACCAAGACATCAAAAACGCCTTTAATAAAACACAATGGGTACACTGTATTCAGTGTGTCACCATCATAAATATGTAACTCCATAAAATGTTAAAACATTAAACATTGGATCATAAACTTAGGTGAGCTGTGCAGCAAGTAACAACCATGTCTGCACCACATTCAGGTCCAGTAGCCATTTCCTAATCCTACCCTATCTCTCTCTTCAACTTGCTTCCTGTTGCTTTCCACTTTCCTATCTTAATATACAGGCAAAACGCCCCAAAATATACTGTCAAAAGTTGAAAATTTAACAGAAACCCATTACACAAAAGAGCAGGATAAGCAGGGTATTGTGTATATAAGGGGAGAAGCCAATTTTCACCCAAATTTGGCCCAGAATCTGAATCCTTTTTCAGAACCAGTGGCTTTGTGTTTGTGAGCAAACACCAACGGCCTGCTGTTTCTATGTGACTTCCAGGTCAGACACGGCCATCCTGTACAATGACCGCGCGGTGTTGGAGAGTCATCATGTCAGCGCTGCATATCGCCTCCTGCAGGATGATGATGAGATGAACATCCTGTACAACCTGTCCAAGGATGACTGGAGGTACTGTAAACAGATCACCCAGCTTCGATCTTTCCCCCCTGTTGCAGGGTCTTCAGATTCCATGCTCATACATATGATATGCGCTGTGTATGTTTTGAACAATTCTCTAGCATAAGTTATCTATTGTTACACAAACATGTGTGGTGTCATATAGTACTTAATGACTTGTTTGAATTGTTTGTATTGTTTTATACATGTCCTTAAATGAGTGTTAAATAATAGATAATGAAGACCTATCCTATCCCAGAATCTCATCAATTCTCTCTCTCTCTCTCTCTCTCTCTCTCTCTCTCTATCTCTCTCTCTCTCTCTCTCTCTCTCTCTCGCATGCTCTCTCTCTGTGTATTTAGAGAGTTGAGGGCTCTGGTGGTGGAGATGGTGTTGGCCACAGATATGTCCTGCCACTTCCAGCAGGTCAAGACCATGAAGAACTTCTTGCAACAACCAGAGAGGTGGGCAGTCTGCCACACACACACACCACTTACCACTCACAACACACACCCTCATACATCTCTCTCTCTCTCACACACACACACACACACACACACACACACACACACACACACACCACTCACAACACACACCTTCATACATCTCTCTTTCTCTCTCTCTCTCTCTCTCTCTCTCTCTCTCTCGCTCTCACACACACACACACACACACACACACACACACACACACACACACACACACACACACACACACACACACACACACCACTCACCACTCACACTTGCACTCACATAAACACCTCTCCACACCCTTTCATCTCAGGAGAGAAACTGCTGAGTAGCCCAGGGTTAGACACACACACACATACATTTGTCTTCTCTGACTCACTGCTTTGGAATGCATGAGTAGAGGTTTGGAAAACGTATTAATGTGTAAATCAACAGCCAAGTTTACATCTGTCAAAATGTCTTATATCAATTTTGCATTATGCAGTTTTTTACTATGTTCTACAGCAAGACTTAGAAGCTAATTAGATTGTGCAGAGTGTTGTTTTTGTGATTTAATGTTATTCTAGAATAGGTCTAGCAGGGGGTTTTAGCCCCTTTAAATAATACATGATTTCATTAAACATGAGAGGTAGGGCAAATTTGGGTAATCGTAAACTCTGGGTGATTTATTTTTCTAATAAGTTTTAGTGACAGATGGCTGAGAGACTACCCTTACCCAGAACATAAAAATCACCATGATGCATGAAACTGTCTCACCACCAGTTCAAAAGTTACTCTGTCTTCTCTTTTTCCACACTCCACAATCAATTCTCTCTCTCTCTCTACCTCTCTACCTCTCTCTCTATCTCTCTGCTTCTTCCATTTTTCATTTCCTTCCCCACTGCACTGCACTGCACCCCCCCCCCCCCTCCCCCGCCACTCTTTGTCTGTTTTGTCTCTGTTTCGTCTTTTACATTTTAGAAAGCTTTCAAATACTCAGCACTTGGAATATGACTGAATGTTAAACAATATGCCCCACAAGTCAGTGGTTACAGCACAAATAGATCACTTTAAAATGGCATTGTTGAAAGGAGGATGAGGAGGCAGAGCCCTTTCTTTAGATGAATTTACATGAACTCTGTGACAATCAGCTCTCAAAACGATCTGCTCGTCTACTGTACATAGCAAAAATATGTTTCCAATATTCTAGGACAGTGGTCCCCAAACTTTTTCTTCTGAGGGCCAGCTCACTATGCCTGGCTCTAAGAGAGGGCCAGAGACTCGGAGTATATCATAAATAGCTTAGTGCTGTGAACAACAGCAGTCTACCTTAGTTGAATATTCCATTACATTTAATCATAGGCTACTGCAATTTAATACCATTGCTAGCTGTGTTTATGTTGCCACCATGCCATATCAGTGTAAAATGTAGCTCAAATGAAATAATACTAATAAAAAGACTCTGTTTCTTTGCATACATAGCTCAAGTTGTGAACAAGCAATATCCTACAAATAATTTAAAGTTATCAAACTATGAGAGTTTTATGAAGTGCTGGCAAACACATCTGAAATGACCACCATTCTAACTTTCACTCACCTGATGAGAACCTTGAACTCTGTATGAACATTTGAACGTGTGAATAAAAAAATAGAAATAATTATCCCAGAAAGTCCCAGAAATATGACTTAAATAGAAGTTAGTTAGTTATTAACAAATAATTGATAAACTTTTAGAATACTTTGAGCACTGATGCAGTCAGCAGCATAGGCCTCTTACATTGTTTGCAGGTAGGCCTACATTTCATTCCGTTTTCGATGGCAAACGCGAAACAGCGCCAAAACAACCACCAGTAGACAAAGAGAGTATTACATGTGTACTGTTAAAGGTCTCATCTCATCGTTTTTTCATTAATTTTGCAGTGGTCTGTAGTATTGATGAATGCCCTGTGAGCCGGTTTTGGTGAAAAAAATGCTGTCCTGCGTGTGTTTCATGCTGTTCTAGTTTGGTGGGGAAGGTGGGCGGGGAGGAACGACTGGATTTCGCCTCTAGTCATGAATATTAATGACATGCTAATGAATTCACCTCTGATTGGCTAACAGTACTGTGACGCTTCCTCCAGTGCATCCTCATCCGATTCTGCCTGTGCTATGCTCCATATTCAACTTTACAGTGCTAAAACCTGGCTAAAACTCGAGTCAAAACTGTTGCACAAAATGTCTTCGGAGATACAACTTCATGTGTTTGATCCTAATATTCGAGTAGGAAGAAGAACCGCTTCCTGATCATTTGTCGGTGAACGTTGGTTTAATAGAATGGTAACAATTGCCTGTCAGCTTAAAATTTCTCCTAAAAGAGGTAAACGTTTGTGACAATCGTCATCTTGCTTTCAAGTAATAAACAGTTGGAAACGTTTTAAAATAAAGACCTATTTCTTTACACAGTCAAAAGTCTTTGCAATCTTCCTAGTAGATATTTTACTTCACAACACAGGTAAGCACCCTGAAATGCAGTTCAGCCACTGACCTAGCCTGCTAATGCTATCGGAATAGCTAGATAGTTATGGTTTGAATTCCATGATACTATCATTGAAAGACCACTTGGTCATAGCCCAATATATATATAGATCTAAATGCAAACACGCCTACCTAGCTATATTTTGTTGGAATTGTACCAGAATACCTACAGAAGCAGAGAATGTGTGCTGCAAGACTTCTCCGGTAATGAGAACTATGGCTTTGATAGCCTGACAATGGCAGAGGTTAGCCTACTCAAGTTGTTTTCTGTCACGTATGACAGAAAAAGTAGCCTACTATAGTATTTTGGGACTAAATATTACAGCAATCTTATAGGAATACTATAGTATTTGGACATACTATAGGTACTATAAGACTACTATAGAAAAACTATAGCGGCTACAGGATATTATAGTTATTAGTAGTACTTTTACAGTATGTCCCAATTATTTTTATAAGATTACTATAATATTTTGTCCCAAATACTATAAGATTCCTATACTACTTTTTCATAAGGGGATTGCTCATGTGGTTAGAAAAATGGGCAACACCAGTACCCCTGTTGTCTGTATGACCCTGTACCCAGGATTAGAACCAGTCTGCCTTAGCATAATGTACTCCCTTCAAAATGCACTAAACATTCGACTATGACAACTATGGCCCTCTGTGAGACAGAAGATATGAAAGATAAGATAAACCTTTAGCTTAAAAGGGACAAAAACTGATGAAACTCCTAAAACAAATATACAAAACAGGTCCATTTTCAATAAATAACTTTATTATATTTACATACAGCAGTACTCAAAGTGTGGTCCGCAAGCTATCTCAAGTGTTCCACAAGTAGATGTGGTAAAATATAATAGATGAGTTGTTTGCAATATTGAACCAACTTGTATGTAAATCCAAACAGTTCTGCAACACTGATGTAACCTATGCCAGTTTAAATCATATGAATCCTCTGACACCATAAGCAAGGTGGTTCAGTGAGAAGGCCTATTGTGTAATATACTGTTGAAGTAGGTCTACTGTTTTTTTTTTTTTTGCTAGGTGGTCCGTGAAACACTGACAAATAGTAATATTGCAGTCTATTAAAATAATGCAAACACAAAACAAGAACATCCAAACTATGCATAGAATTAACAATGTCCTCTTTTTGCCAGACGATGCAGACATCTGGCCTACAGATCCTTTGTAAGATGGTGCTGGGATTATTTAGGGAAAAAGGTCTGAGTTGCCGTTTCGGCTTGTATTGTCCTGGGGATCCGAAGGGACAACACACAAAACACATTCGTTGGCTGTGATGATTCTATTACATTGCTCTTTGATTGCGCTGGGCCATAGGTGGAGCCATCAGGTGTTATTGTGGAGATGTCGCTTTCATCCTCCTCCTCCTCTTGATCAACCCGAGGTCTTCTAGCTGGCCTTGGATGAACAGGATTGATGGCAGTAGAGGTAGCAGGCCCCCATGCCCATGGTGTATGCGAAGTGCTTGTATCAATATTCATACTTTTCATGAAGTATTCTGTTTGGGTACCTAAAGTAAATAAATGTGTATTACTGTCAAGTTACAAGATACTAATAGTACACAGGACATTCACTATCTCACACAAAACTGTACTGGCACAATGGAAACAAAAATATTTTAGTGACTGTGGTAAGGTGTATGATTTACTAAGTAGCACACCCACAAGAAGACATTCGGTAATATCAATTCTATCTTACGCAATTCACGGGTTTCATCAGGTCCATTTACACAGGTGTATTAATCAAGCACCATGCAGTCTACATTCATAATCGAGGTGCTTGATTTTATACACCTGTGGAAAGTGACCTGAAGAAATCCATGAATTGACTTTCCCAAACATTGACGAGCACATAAGAACCTGTATTAGCCTACTAGAAAAAGACTTCTAGAAACTAACTAGCACAACAATAAAAGTTAGATCACAAACCTTTGCTTCTAACGTGATGACCTAATGTAGGCTAGAAAGCTGTGTAGCCTGACATGAGGATGTGCTCTGGAAGACATACAAAACACTAAGTAAACAGCAAGTAATCAAACAAAACATCATTGTAGGCCTACAAAGGTCAATGTAATAATGGCAAGAAGACATAAATTAGACTGAAGTGTAAATACCTGAGCTCTAGTGATAGCAACTTAGCCTAATAGTGCACGGGTATTGTGTTTTTGATTTTCCCTGTTTAGACTAGAACAATACCCGTACTTAGTTGAGCATAAGATATTGTTGCTAATATTATTATTTGTGGTTTAACACTTAGGTTAGAAGATTATAGGTTCAACAAGCTAAATCTCTGGGTAGTGTGGTCAGTTTCTTATGAGTGTAGCTACACCAGGCACGTAACTGAAGCATTCCGTTCGCGTTATGTAACGTTACTGCAACAATTAGCTTCCAATAGGCCTAATGGCCTAATCAATGGAAGTAGCTACACCTGGCGTGTTAGTGGCCTGTAGGCTACATTCGGGAAAATAGTCCATTCCTCTAATGGATTTTACCAGAGCCCTTCCTATTAGACATTCTCTGATTTTACACGTCGCGAACAGAACACTTCAGTTACGTGCCTGGTGTAGCTTCCTGCAATATAGGCTAGCCTAAGCCTAGCTTGTACCCTTTTCATGCATGCTAACGTGAAGAATATGAACATGCTATTTTGTAACAGACCTTAGGTGGAAAAGTTTGTTTGTACTTACAGCCTGTGAGCTGGTGGTCGATCATCATGACGGTACAGAACCAGGTTTTCAGAACATCGATGCAAAACCACTTTCTAACTGTAGGCAGTGACTGTGGTCGAAATGATTGGAACACAGAACTAATGTTGCACTACTTCGGTGGTGGTGTTCCAACGATAAATCCGAACCATTTCTTCCTCAACTCATGTTTCTAAGGCAAGACATGCAACATTGATGTGTTATTGCCACAAATAACACAGGCACGATTTTTTTTCCGCCATGTTAGCAACTTGCTGTTAACTCCTACTAGCTGCAGAGAGACAATCCCCTAGCCGCAAAATCTTCCAGTCTTCCTGTAGGCGTTCACAAGCCAAGGTGGGCGAGGCCATGAATAATCAGTTTCCCTTCGGCCTCATTGGGAAGGGCTCTTTCTGATTCGCTTCTTTTTCCGTGTATTTTCTTTCATTGGCTAATGCGGGCAATGGGGGTAGAAGATCATTTTCACGTGTAGCATGCATATGCAACTTGGAGTGAGCTATAGTATTTCGAAAGTAACAAGTATTAAACGGTTTCTCAGTGAATGAGACCTTTAAGACTCGCCATAGAGAATGAATGGGGAAATTACGGAGGTTATAGTTTGACGATGCCGTACTCCCATGCGGGCCAGATGCTATATACCACGGACATGTTTTGGGGGGCCACCCACAATGAGTTGGCGGGCTGTATTCGGCCCGTGGGCCGTAGTTTGGGGACCACTGTTCTAGGAAGTTTTGTGGGTTGACATAATGTAGTTCACTTGAGGTAGTGTGCCATTAAAGGTATTCTCAAGCTACTGCTTTACAATAACACATTAATGGCACAGCATACATACTTTATAATACATACTATAAATGAATATGTGTCAAAACACTCGTAGAGCTTGATATTGAGTAGTGTGCTGTATTAGAATGTTGCATGCTTTGAATGACATCAACTCAAAAGCCCTCAAACTGGTTAAATTAAATAAAAATTAGGTAACACTTTACTTGACAGGATCGACATAAGAGTGACATGACACTGTCATGAACACATGACACTGTCATGACACATGAAACCTAACCCTAATCCTAATCTCTAACCCTAATCCTATAACCCCAACCCTAACCCTAACTGTAAACCTAACCCTAACCCTAAACCTAACCCCAATCCTAACCCTAACTTGTTTTGACAAAAACCGAATGTCACTTAATAACAGAAGCGTTATGTCATAAACGTTTATGACTTGTTTATGACACGTTCATGACAGTGTCATGTCACTCACTCTTATGTCGACACTGTCAAGTAAACTGTAACCCAAAATTAAATTAAAACAAATGTTTGTATGAAGAATAGCCTATTTGTGTCGTCTAAGAGAGGGCCAGAGACTCGGAGTATATCATAAATAGCTTAGTGCTGTGAACAACAGCAGTCTACCTTAGTTGAATATTCCATTACATTTAATCTATAGGCTATTGCAATTTAATACCATTGTTAGCTGTGTTTATATTGCCACCATGCCATATCAGTGTAAAATGTAGCTCAAATTAAATAATACTAATAAAAAGACTCTGTTTCTTTGCATACATAGCTCAAGTTGTGAACAAGCAATATCCTAACCCTAACTTGTTTTGACAAAAACCGAATGTCACTTAATAACAGAAGCGTTATGTCATAAACGTTTATGACTTGTTTATGACACGTTCATGACAGTGTCATGTCACTCACTCTTATGTCGACACTGTCAAGTAAACTGTAGAATGAAGAATAGCCTATTTGTGTGGTCTACCTCAGATGAGTTCAACTGAAATGTCTTTCGGACCCAGTTCCAATAAAATGGATATTGGCCTACCCAGTTGAAAAGTGTTGACGTAATGAGGTTTTACGATGTCAACTCCACCTCAGGTGAAGCCAATGGTGCATACAGACACTGGCCTGAGATGTGGTAGCATATCATAAAAAATTAGAGGAAGAGGACAGGCGGAGTTGGCTGCTTTTGCTGAACACTTCAGCATTCAGTCCAGTGACTCTCCTGAGGAAGCTTTCAGTTCGCAGGGTTTCATCCAGCCTTTGCTTCCAGCTCGGTTTTCTCATTGATGCTGTACCAGGGGGGCTCTCAGATGTGCTTTCAGTCTGCTTATCTCTCCTTTCCCCTAGCCCTTCCTTTCCATCACAATATGTTTTTCTCATTTTTTCCAAAATAAAAGTCATTCTACTACATAGTTCCACACACACTGAGATTACACAAACACAGACAACTGTAATATGACTTACAGAGAATTAAGTAAATGAAGAAGTGTTTCAAATATTAATGCAAACAAATGAATACCAAAGTAAGGCTTCAGTAAAATAACCACACACAGAGATGTGTGCACACACGCAAATGTGCACACTAATAAGCACTAAGAAATAAGATTAAAATGAAATGCATCAGCATTCATCATAAACAGCTTATTGGGATTCGCAATGTGAAGTCTATCACAGTATGGCAAAATGGGATGTTTGAACAGACAATTTAATATCCTGTCTCTGTCTTTGATTTTGTGTGTGTGTGTGTGTGTGTGTGTGTGTGTGTATGTGTCTATCTGTGTCTGTGTCTGTGTCTGTGTCTGTGTGTGTGTGTGTGTGTGTGTGTGTGTGTGTGTGTGTGTGTGTGTCTGCGTGTGTGTGTCTGTGTGTGTGTCTGTGTGCAGCATTGACAAGTCCAAGGCAATCTCTCTCCTCCTTCATACGGCTGACATCAGTCACCCTGCTAAGAACTGGGATCTGCACCATCGCTGGACCACCTCCTTATTGGAGGAGTTCTTCAGACAGGTGTGTGTGTGTGTGTGTGTGTGTGTGTGTGTGTGTGTGTGTGTGTGTGTGTGTGTACGTGTGTGTGTGTGTGTGCACGTGTGTTTCAGAGACACAAAAAGAGAAACCAAGATAAGTTGACTTTAATAGTGTGACTTGTATTTCTCTGTCACTTTTCTTTGGTCTAATATCCTGCTCCACCAAAATGATAGACGCAGGCTATTTTTAAGTGTCAGAACAAGAAGTTCCTCTCTCCACTTTGCTCTGCGGCCTATTTCTGAGATGCATAGATTCCATCTCCATATTGAGGATTGTTTGTTTGCCTGTTTCTTTATTCATATATTGATCTGAGAATCAAACAATTGATCTTTCTCAAACAATTATTTCAGACTACAGCAGCTCCGCTGTCCCAGAGCTGGGGCATCATTACTAATGCCATTATTCTTTCATGATGCCATTCTCCCAACAAGCCAGAGATGTTTTAGCAAATGGATTGCAATAGAGTCCTGTTCCTAAACGAAATGCATTTGTGACCTTGTCAGTTTACTTATTACAAATTACTTTGGGGTGTGTGTGTGTGTGGGGGGGGGGGTTCAGGGTCATCATTGATATATGTGTGTGGGTGTGTGTCTGTTTAGGTACACTACCAGTCAAGTTTGTGGTCACTTACAAATTTCCATTACACTCCATTATAGACAGAATACCAGCTGAGATCAGTTGCATTGTTTTTTTTTTAATCAGGGGAGCAGTTTTCAGATTACATTATGTGCTTACATAATTGCAAAAGGGTTCTTGACTGTTGTAGAAAGAAATGGCTGATCTTTAATGCAATATCGACATTGCCCATTATCAGCAACCATTCAACCCATCACATTTCTAGCCATCACATTCATTGACACAAGGAGAGACTTTGTTTATCGTTGTTCAGTGTGAACACTTTTATCGTTATGGTTATAGTTATCGTTATCGTTCTTGGTGTGAATGACCCTTAACTGAGAAAACATTAGAGAACCCTTTTGCAATTATGTAAGCACATAATGTAATCTGAATTGCTGCCCTGATTAAAAAACAATGCAACTTATGTCAGCAGGTATTCTGTCTATAATGGAGTGGAATGGAAATGTCTAAGTGACCCCAAACTTTTGACCGGTAGTGTATTTGTAGTTTGCAGTTTGTGCAAAGTCTTGTGCAAACAAAAATACTTCTATTGATAATTTATAAATCATTAGTGGCTAGTGAAAAGCCTGAATATATTAACACTTTTTGTTTCCTTTAAATTGCTTTGGCAGTGTAACACTGCAGCTATCTGTAAACACAGTGAGTCACTGATGTGGGGTTTTTCATTTTATACCTGAGTAGTCAACAGCACCAAGCCCAGCCCAATGTGTTGAAGGGTTTGATAATATTTTCAGCCCATCTTTGTTGATCTGTTCATGCATTTCCCCCTCCTGAATGTGAATTGTGCATCTCCTGAAATTGCTTTGAGTTTGTGCTCTATTGCCTTTGACAAGAGTCTTAGCTACAATTTACATTATGGTATACTGTACACAGTAGACAGCTACAGCTACACACTCTAACAACTAATATACTGTAGATCTTTCTCAGAGAACAAAATTGAAAACAAGCTAAGTTACAGCCTGATTACTTCCTGTATGTTGACAGTGAACAATTCAGTTTAGTTATTGGCATGTCGGTGTAAACACTGAAGCTCAGTGACATTGTAAGACAGCTTGTGAAAAGTAGTTTGTTGGTGCGCACATCCAAGGCAGGTGCTGTACAAAAAGTGCTAGGCTATCAAAAGGAAAAAAGGTGGAATGTCCGCACACTTGCTCCCATCGGGAATTTTTAATGACTTTCACCAGTGTGTACAGCTACACACTCTAACACACTGGTGAAAGTCATTAAAAAATCCTGATGGGAGCAAGTGTGCGGACATTCCACCCTTTTTCCTATTGTAAGACAGCTTGACATGTGAGTGAAAAGGTGTCCTTGGAATTCATTGAGTGTGATGAGCGTGATTAGATGGTGTGAAGTAATCTCCTCTGACTGCGCTGACTGTGAGTGAATGAGTGAGGGTGGGAGGTTCTCGGCCCACTGATGGAGTTACCCTTTCCATCTCCAGGGCGATAAAGAGGCGGACCTGGGTCTGCCCTTCTCACCGCTGTGTGACCGCAAGTCAACCATGGTCGCCCAGTCCCAGATCGGTGAGTCTGCATGAGTGTGTGTCTGTGTGTGTCTCTCTCTCTCTGTGTGTTGGTGTATGTGTGTGTGTGTGTGTGTGTGTGTGTTGGTGTGTCTGTGTTTGTGTGTGTGTGTGTGTGTGTGTGTGTATGTGTGTGTGCTTGTGTGTCTACAGTTTGTAGCAAGTGCTGATTGGCTGGGAGCTGTTTTACCATGGCCAGCAGTAGGGTGTGAGTGTTCCAATAATAGGCACTCACTGCTCATTATCTATTTCAGCGTAATTGTCCTCTTTGTCTTTCCAGGGTTCATTGACTTCATCGTGGTGCCGACCTTCACTGTTCTAACGGACATGACGGAGAAGATCGTCACACCGCTCATCGAAGAAGCGGCACACTCCAGCCTCGCTGGCTTCAGACGCTCCAGGTCAGCAACTCTTCACATGTCTTCAGTGGCAATGCAGTCTGCTCGGGGTATCGGAGACTACAGCAGTGTGCACCCCATCACTGAAACATGACTCAACGACTTGAACACAGTCTGCTGAGTCAGAGAAAGCAAAGCACATTTCAAGATATAAGCACAGTATACGTATATCCATATACACTATATTGTATGTTATTACTCTAATTTTATAGGCTACTTTAACGTTCAGATTAGCTTAAGGGTCTGTAAAATATGTACACGTGAATACTGAGTTAACTGTAGCGATTTATATATATATAATAATATATATAATATTGTTAGTCAAACACATGTCATTACCACAGCAAAAGACACACACATATATACGCACACACACACACACACACACACACACACACACACACACACACACACACACACACACACACACACAAGTGAGAAAAGTGAGAATGCCTGCAGCTGGCTCTGCACCTCAACTGAGAGCCTACTCCTCCGCCTCCAATCACCAGCTCACCTCTCCAACTCACAAAACAGCATGCCATCACTCAAGTGTGTGTGTGTGTGTGTGTGTGTGTGTGTGTGTGTGTGTGTGTTGGGAGGTGGGTGGGGGATATGAGGACAATAACATGGGAGCCCAATGACATTTGAACATTTACATCCAATTACTTCCAGTTCCTGCTAAGATATTTCTGAGGTAAAAGTAAACTGCAAGTAGATAAAATTGTGCTGCACTCCATTTTTCAAGTTTTGCTGTTTAGTCTGTTGACCCATTCTGTAGATTCTAACACTGTAGCCTACAGAATCCACATGGCCATCCACCTGATGGTCCTATCATCATGGAGCCTGAGACCCATTTGACCTGGAATCTTTCCCGGTCTGGATGAAGCAATACCATCAGACACAGACTTGGGGTTGAAATGACCTGTAACATTGTTTTGAACAACAGGGAGGGACAGCCATGTGCAGTGCAATTTTATGGGTGAGGGTTCTCAAAATGAGGGCTCTCAACAGGACAACAAGAGAACTTACACCGTCCGTGCACATCCTCATTTTCGTCTGAACACCTCTAACTTTGACACAATCTCTCTCTTCCTCTCCCTCTCCCTTGCTCTGTCTTCTTCCCTCCAACTCTCCATCTCTCTCTCTCTCTCTCTCTCCCTCTCTCTCTCTCTCTCTCCCTCTCTCTCCCTCTCCATCTCTCTCTCTCTCTCTCTCTCTCTCTCTCTCTCTCTCTCTCTCTAGTCTGAATAGTATTACCTCTGTGGATGCCAAGCACAGCAGCATCAACAGCACGGGCTCTGACAGCAGCTCGTCCCACCACGGGCCCCTCCTGGCCGTCGACCCCAAGAACTTCAAGGCCATCTGGAATGAGGAGGTGTCCCAGAACAGGGAGCGCTGGAAGGCCCAGGCTGCCAAAGGTACACGCAGCCCAGTGCCCTGGGGGCTGCACTACAAAGCAAGATTATTATGACCGCCGCTGTCATATAATGATTGTCAAAGGTTTTTTTTTTTCTTTTTTTTTTTTCTATTTTTGGTCAACGATACCCGGAACACCGAAACACCGGTGCACATGAAATTTGGTGGGTATGTAGCCCCACTAGACTTTTACGGAAAAATTTTGTTTCGTCCCCGGGGGCCACTCCCCCCCCCGTGCTGGGCCCCCCGAAGCGCAAAAAAAGCAGTTTTTTCTAAATAACTACCTGAACCGTGGCACTGAGGATGAAGAATCTTTTATGGTATGTTGGTCTCAAGGGCCCACATCAACCTGGCCCATAATCACTCATTTGTGATTTGCACCCCCCCCCGGTAAAAAATGAAAATGCAATATTATTCTGCTTTAATCGGCCTTATCTTCAGTTAAGATGTTCAGAACTGCACCAAATTGTATGTGTATGATTGACCTGGCATTCTCTGGGGGTATGCCAAGTTTCATAGAATTTCATCCATGGGGGGCTCTAAAAACAATTAGGTTATGTGTACATTTAGTGACTGTACACTCATTGGCCTGTAGATGGCGGTGCACACATATACACATGCACACACACTCAGGCACGCACATACTATCGGTATTAGAACGGCCGATACATAATTACAAATTCAGTAGGATTAAAAGAAAGCCAAAAATATTCATCATCATCATCATGGCTGCATTTCCAGTATTGGCGATAAGTAGTCGTTTGTCCACTAGATGGCGCATCGTTGCAGTGAGACGTAATTTAGTTGGAAGTTACAGTTTTTCTCGATCGTTTTGATACCTGTGTCAACTCTGACATCACATTCTCAAAACAGTTAACACCTGTGTCTGAACAAAAGCACTCTGGACAAAATGACACATTTTGCTTGCAAAAGGCTGTTACTCTCTCAAAACACTTAAAACATGCAGCAAAAGCAAATCTTGCCTTCAAACACTACAACTTGTTGCCAATTCAAAAACACTCTTTAATCAATCATTACACACTGGGCAACAAAATGCAAAATCTAGTTCTCAAAATGAGCATTTTTGCTATGTCTGTTTCATTACTTTCTCATTTTTCTGGTATCAGAAAAAAACTCTGAAAAGACAAAATGTACTGAATAAAAAAACAAATTATTCATTCCTCCCAAGATGTAACTGTCATTGACATGTAAGACATACAGCAAACACCTAGCAAGATACTGTAAATTTCACTGAACTACAACTTTCATCGAAATAGACATACAGTAAAGACCTTTTGTACTGTTTTCTCCACCAAATAGGCAATACAGTACTTTGTCTAAATGTGCATTAGATCCATACTTGCAAATAGCAACACAGAACAGACATCTCTTATGTAGAATGAATGATTGCCGATTGAAGAATTGTGCAAAGGAGTTTCACACAGGTGTATCAGAAATTCAGACTTATGCAAGGAATCTATACCACCTGTGAAAAGATGTTTTCCTTTTGTTTAGCATGGGAAAACCAATAGAGTTTGGGGCTTTTGAATGACACCTGTGTTAACTGTTTTGCAAAAGGGTGTGAGAAATGTGTGAACCCAATGAAAATGTGTGAACACATTCGCATGTGATGTGAGATGACTTCTGCTGTGCAAAGAAAGTAGTCATGAAGACCAAATGGGTTCTAGTTTACTTAAGCAGGTAAAAGCAATCGAGAAAAACTGTAAAAGTGGGTTGGAAAAACAATGGACGCTTCCTACAAGGACTGTAGTTTACCGCAGAGAACGTCTAATAAGGATAGGACGATGTTCACATGAAATGTAATTCCCATTTCTTCTTGAAGCCGAAATAAATCTGAGGATGTTTATCGGACATGCTTGGTTTTTACTGCAGGTACGTTAATCTTATAATATCAATAAGGACCTAGGTACAATAATGTTACCGTTAGCGTTGGTTGAGTGATGGAGGCCAATTTGATTGATTGCATTTGTAGAAAACTATAAATGCGGTTATACCAAGCAAATTGATAGCAGCACTGTAATTGTATCTTTCGACTGTCATTTGTTGCACGTGCTACAAAAATCATTCTGTGCAATGGAAGATTTACCAACGTTACACCGGTCTGATACAGTTTTGCCTATACATGCGTGAGACTGAGACGCCTGTTTATTTGTTTTAAGTGCGTGCAGGGTGTGACAGGGAAATCGATATGCTTTGATTCCAGCTTGGTAGTTGTAGTCTGTGAAATTAAAAAGCATGTGTGTGTGAAGTATCCAAACAATGACACCTTCATTCATTTCATGGCTGCTAGCAACACACCTTAAGCTACTGTGTAGTGGGTCCCATTTAGAAGTGGCTACTTCATTTGCGCTTTCCTTGACTCATGGAGCTGCGTGAATTTTATTACAACTTTTCGCCACGATATGGATATGGTATTTATTTGTGTCGACAGCATAGCCTATTGACAATTTTGTAAATAGGCCTACCTTATAAGCCTACCTGTAGCTTAGGGAAGCTAACAGCTTTCTATTAGGATCTAGTTTGTTAGTTGCAGTTTTGTTATAACTCCCTGATGCATTTTTGAATTTAGAATAGCCAGAGCGTGGATATCTCAATCGGAAAATTAAACAATATCGGGTGCCTATGGACGGGTGAACCCAGCCTGATCTGCCCGCTATTTATTTTTTGATTTCTTAAAAAATTGAGCTGGTGAAAGCCAGACTAGCCATGGACCTCAGTTACACAATGCAAGGGAACATGAATCAGCCTATATTTGCACGAACAATAACGGACAACTAGCCTGGCGGGCCATCCTGGACAACAGCTCTTCAACTTTGGCCCGTTAAAATGTGTATGAACAGTCTAGCGACGCATTTCATCAAGGCCCATTTGGACATGTCAGTTATTTGCACCACTGGTTAGATGTAAAACAGCATTTCGTTTCAGACTACTGTTACTTAATTTGTGCATTAACAATAAAGTATCACATGAACTAAAGATGACTAAAATCTTGTGTAGAAGAAGAAACATTCACAAAAAACCCATCCATCCAAAAATGACCTTTGTTTTTGATAGCTGTTGAAAACGGCATGGAACTGACAGAGAGTTTATTAAATAAATAAATAAATAAAATATAACATTATGCTGATACCTTTTGCTTTTCCCAAATACAATGTAGCCTACAGGTGTAAGTGACCTTTCATCAATCCAGTTGCAATGGATGAACTGTGATGAACTGCCCTACTTGTGATTGTTTAGAGATTTTAAAGG
Organism: Alosa sapidissima; assembly: GCF_018492685.1. Lineage (NCBI taxonomy): Eukaryota > Metazoa > Chordata > Actinopteri > Clupeiformes > Clupeidae > Alosa > Alosa sapidissima. The sequence goes on along the minus strand of NC_055957.1, from coordinate 27,776,577 downwards.
TTTTATAACAATGCTACATCTTCTTTGGCTATTCTACAATCTATTCACCTTTTCAGCACCAGTAGGCTACTTTCTGTGCAGCCGCACACACACACTCAGGCATGCCAAACAAGCATACACAAAAGTTTCAAGAGTGGGGGATGGAGTTAAAGATGGAGACGAATTGAAGTGTGATTTATTTTCGCGGAACAGATGTACAGGACTGAGCGGCGGTCATATTTTGTACCGCTATGCGGTACATGTAGTTTATTTATTAGTTAGTTATTATTTGAGCCTAAAGTCAGAGGTGCCTTCAGATTTGACATACAGACGTGATCGTTTGTGGTGAATGTTTTTTTTTTCTTTGAACTTTTAAATATGACTGTTTTCTGTATAAATATCACATCAGGCATTCGTTTGCATTTAACAAAAAAGAACAAAAAAAAAACAAAGATATGTCAATGGAACACCAGTAATTAGAGCAACCACACTGCAGAAAGTTTCAGATGCAGAACGGACTTGCTTCTGTGTTTGCTTAACTCGGGAGTGCGTCATACCAAAAGGAGAGAAGCCAGGGGGAGGGTTTGTAATGCCCTTGGCATTTCAAAAGCATAGCCTGTGTTCAACACTGAGGTGATTGCATAAATTGAGCTTTTTCAGGCATACATGTAACCTTTCCTTTGCAACTTCTCTCCCTCTCTATTTTCTTTGTCTCTCCCTCCACCACCCTCCCCCCCCCTTTTTTTTATTCTGAATACAGAGACAGAGGAAAAGGCCCGCCGTGAGGCAGAGGACCAAGCCCAGCAGGAGGCCCCTGCGGGAAGTCAAGAGGGACAAACTGAACTAGAGCAGCCAGAACCAAAGAAGGAGGAGGGCGAGGAGAGGGACGGGCTTGAGTCAGTGGGCACTGAGAGCCCATTGGATGAGAGCCCTGTCAGCCATCCTGGAGAGGGTGGCAACACTTGTTACAATGGTAAAATAGGGGCATTTCTTGATCATTTCTGCCACTCAATTTGGTTATATGTTCTTTAGAAGTTGTACAAGTTCCCAAGTTCTACAGAAGTTAGACAGGGTTGAATCAATTCAAAGTTATAATTTCGAAATGCTAAGGCACATTCATGCCAGGACGCATGCGTGTGTGTGTGTGTGTGTGTGTGTGTGTGTGTGTGTGTGTGTGTGTGTGTGTGTGTGTGTTTGTGTTTGTCTGTCATTATCCCCAGTATGTGTCATGTCAATCATGTCTGATGAATTGCAGGAGAGGTGTCAGAGGAAGCCAAATCCCCAGGCAGTGATGACAGCATGAAACAAGATGCTGAATGGTAATCAGTGCTCCCACACACACACACACGCACACACACACACACACACACACACACACACACACACACACACACACACACACACACACACACACACACACACACAAACACAAACACAAGCACACACACAAACACATTCATCAGGGTTTTCCTCAGAAACCTCCTGTGTAGTAAGTGAGATGTTACAGCTAAACCAACATCCACTCTGCTATCAGTTCCTAATTTGGATCCTTGCAGTCCTTTGGTTTCCCTCTTATATCATATATAAAGGTATATGAATCCAGTAACACCTGATAACTTTACTGAACTATAATATGGTTTTACTTCCCCAAGTGTTCCCCAAATTGTCAAATTGTTGCAGGAATCCCATACCACTAGTCTATCTATCCACTTGCCTTGTTCTGTTATGTAGAGCCATTGCACCACATCTATATCTAATCAGGTCTCCTCTGATTGTCTCCACTGACAGATGTGGAGAGTGGTTGGAGACAGTGGACGAGGCCTCCATGCTGCTGTCCCAAACCGCACTGCTGCAGAGGAAACAAAGGAGCGGACTCCTCGTCTGAAGCTCTAGTGTGCCCCCTGGTGGATAATGCTGACATGTGTATGTTCAAGTCAATGTTTTTGTTTTCATGTCCAGTGGTACATCACTTGCTTTTTCACTTGCTTCTACTGGTGGCTAAGCCCATGTGATGCCTTCATGTCCATAGGCTCTGGCTTTGTGTCCTGTATATAATGTAAATATACATAGTTCTGTTTTTGTCTGTGTTTCTTTCTTGAGAGAGAAAGAAGGCGGATTCAGGCTTCTGGGCTCATCTTCCCTTTGATCTTGCCTTCAATTTCGTGGCCTTTTCATGTTTTTTTTTTTTGTTTGGTTGTTTTTTTTTCTTTGTTTTATTTATGTGGAATTGAATATAAGACAGTTTATGTGCCTGCATGTGAGTTCATGGGTGCCTGTGTGTGTGAGTGTGTGTGTGTGTGTGTGTGTGTGTGTGTGTGTTTACGTTTTGGTGTGCATGTTCGTTTGTCTTGTACTTTCTTTCTTTCTTTGTCAGTGCACCTGTGCATACAAACATCATATCAAATATCTTCCTCTGTTGTCTTTCTGCCTTCTGCCTCTTTTTATTTTATATATTTGTGTATTTCTTTGTTTATACTGTACTTATCCTGATTCAAGCCACCTGATTGCTTATTTGCCATTTGCTACCTGAAGCATATAGCTCCTCATTGACAGAAGGATTCTCAGTGTGAGTTCACAATGGCAGAAGCATGCCGATATAGTGACAATTATGTGTCCATATCCCCTCAGAATACACAAAACTGAGTAGACAGAAAATCGAAGTTTATAGAATCATTTCCATTCCTTGGTTATATTCTCTAATTTTAGTCACAGATGGAATTTCACTATTTCCAGTCCAGTAGCAAATACTACAGAACCATTGTTGATTGTTTGTTGGTTACTGATCTAAACGTCATCTGTGATTTGAAGCTCCTTCGTGTTCATTTGTTGTGTTGGTATTTATTGTGACTCATGATAAATATGTTTTATGGGTGACAGCAGTCTCTTAGATATCAGAGGTGAAAGATTATTATCAGTGCTGTTATTGGTTTAGTTGTACTTTTTATCGCCACTGTACAGAGTGCACAGACTGCATTCTAATGATATCCTTTTTCCCAGTTGCACATGCCAGTGAAGTATGTTATTTATTTACATTTCTTTCTGATGTGGTGTGCAAATATAATACAGCCATGTAGAATCTCATCATTAAATTGTATCTTCCAGGTTATTTTTGTTTTACCAGTGATTAGGATGGGCTTTACATCACCTCTATAGAAAAGCTGTAACCTATGTCCAAATGTACCTTTGCATGTAGCTAGCTACTGAACAAACTATGGACTGTTTATATGTATAATTATTGTATATTGAAGATCACTGATTCAATTTCTGCTTTGATATGATAGTGAAGTTTAAAAGGCAGTATTTTCCCCAGACATCCTATCAATTGACTTTAAGTGTATCCTGAGCTTCCTGCTTCCTTCCCAGGTTGTTTCTAATGAAAAAAAAAACATAGAAAACAAATACAATGACCAATGATTAAACATACTGTAGACAATCATATTGATGGCTGTATAGGTACACAACTTTGGGAGAGTCTGGATGAAAGGCTTTTAATGTGACACATGTTCAGTCAAGAGAAACCATAGCACTGTGCTTAATATCATCTTTAGTAACAACTCTTGTCTAGTTTTATGACATGTATAGTGAATGTACGATGCTACTGCCATCACATATCATGATGTACAGTACCAAGGTTGTTTTGTTGTCTTTTTTCCCTATTGCACATTCATAAATGTATGCATGTGGTCTGAGCTGATTCAGATGTAAAATACACGATGTATAGAAAAAATATATCCACAGAAGAGGACATTTTGGCCAGATTTAAATTTTTGAAAACCAATGTATTGTAAATTTGTCAATTTTAGCTCAGCATAGCAACTTCAACAAAGCTTGTTTAATGTTTACAGTCATCTCTCAAAGATCACTATTGTAATAGATAGCTATAATATTGTAATCTCATTTGCCTCTGCAGCTTTGTCCAACCTCACCAAACTCTACCTGTATATTACTGTTAATCGTTACCAGTCACTTACATGTACCTGAGCTGTTGGTTTGGGAGTTGAATGTCTGTTGTACATATGTAATGTAATATACACTCCTACTCTGCAGCATCTGTTTGATGTATGATGTGACCATGTCAGTGCTAAAGTTAGAGGATTTGAACTGACTGACATTAGATCAGGATAACAGAATAAGATGCCTGGTCCTATGGAACTTGTCTCTTGCCATTTTTGTTTGATTTTAAAGACACCAAATGTAGTTCCATGCCCCAAAAGTCATGAATGCTTTTCTTTAATTTGATTATAATTTCCGAAATCTGTTGTCAAAGTGAAAATCTCACCTCACCTTACTTAGAATTTCTTCCACAGAAAATCTAAATGAGTAAATCAAAAGGAGGGACTATCATCAGTGCAACTAATCTTATAACTACAGATGTATCTCTGCTGTGCTTTACAGATTTTCCCTTCCTTAATCTATCAAATTTGGCTGAAACAAACACAGGGACAGATTTTATTTTGGAATGACTATTTTCAGTTTTTTGTCTGTTTTGTTGTGTTTAGTTGTCCGCAGGCTCTATATAAAGCAGTTCACAGCAGAAATGTACGTGTTCCCTTCAGCCTGCATGTAGACTGTTTATGCAGGTAGAGACAGCAGGTGACTCCTGCACACTTTAGCTGTGGCACCTCTTGAAAGGGTGACCAAGTCACTTCCCACTGTGACTCTCTCTCTCTCTCTCTCTTGCTCTCTCGCTCATTCTCTCACACTACTTCATTGCTCTCTCCTTTTCTTACTCTCTCTGTTTGGCCTTGTTGGAAGTGACGTGTCGACACTCTAGTTTGCCTCCATGTGACTGCACAGCCGTGACAATAAAGCTGAACTCAAAGGGCTCAGATCATGTGTGGGTGTCTTTGTTTAGTTGCACTGACTGTGTGGCTATGTGTCTTCATTCATTCCTTGGTGCTTGACAATCACAGTATAAAGTCCAAACCTGGTATAGTTTTCACATACTGGTAGTATCTCCTTCCTAGTGTGCTTTCTCCAAACCGCCACTAGATGTCAATAAACTCGCACATCACACCTAAACCACTTCTTACATCATCATGCCATTTGTGAAGGTGTCAATAAACGCCAATAAAAAGCATCAATAAGCTTCAGTACATCCAGAACCCTGCTGCCCGCCTCCTCACCTCCACCCACTGTCGCCATCACCCCAGTCCGTCAGAACATCCCCTGGCTCCTAGTGAGACGCAGGATTGATTTTTTACTGTAACTCTTCACACTTTTGTAAAAATGGTGTTTTCGTATCAAACAGTAAACACAAGCCATCACAATAACAAGCACACAATGTGCCAACTACACACTGATGGTGTAAATAAAAAAAACACATCTGGCTATTTCTTACTCTTCTTCCCCCTCCTCACCTCCTTGTCCTTGTCATCCTCTCCCCTCGCTTCTTCACCTCTGCGTCCTCTTCCTCCTCCTCTTCCTCCTACTTCTTCAGCTCCACATCCTATTCTTTGGCCTCCTCTAATTCTTACTCTTCCTGCTCCCTCCATTGTACCCATTGTACATTACCAGTGGCTTATTTATAGTGCTTAGGCTGATTGCAAAGTGAACTAATTATCTAACATAGTTTTCACATGAGAAAGTGTGCCAGAGAGTTGGCAAAATATTGTAAATAATACATGTGTATAGATTTGCTAGGAGTGTGTTGATCATTTGTAAATTGAGTGTAAAGCAGTGAGTTGTGTTTACAGTTCTGCAAAAAGAGTACTGTGCAGTGGATTGTACCTACAGTTGTGCAAAGTGTGTGTTACAAAATTGCAAACTGAGTGCAAAGCAGTGTTTGTGCTTTTAGTTTTTCAAACTCAGTGAGTGGTTTTGCTATAAGTATTACAGTTTTTCTCGATCGTTTTGATATCTGTGTCAACTCTGACATCACATTCTCAAAACAGTTAACACCCGTGTCTGAACAAAAGCACTCTGGACAAAATGACACATTTTGCTTGCAAAAGGCTGTTACTCTCTCAAAACACTTACAGTTTTTTTCAACTGCTTACACACAAAATCTTTTCTCGTCACACAATTTTCTAAACATGTCATCCAAACATCATAACCTCACACCAAATCTGCAAAACCATACACTAATTCTCAATGTTTGACTCAGTTTTCAATGTACTAAAACACATTTTGCAAAACACCACACTCAATTTTCTACTTAACACACAAAAATCTAACAGGAAGTAACTTGATTTAGTTTTTCAAACACAACCTATCAAAATGCCACACTAAATCACCAGTGCTTCACTCCCACTCGTCACATGTGCAAACACTCATCACTTTATTGAACACCAACGAATCATTGGCTTAGTATAGGCCTATAAATAGGTCAAATGTCAAGATGTCTGTTTTGAACAATGGATGACAACGCAGAAAGAGCCAGGAGAGGTGGAGGTAGAGGCAGAGGACGAGCACGAGGTGTTCGGGTTCGAGGAGGAGGAGTTGGAAGAGGAGGAAGGGGAGGAAGAGGAGGAAGAGGACGAGCTGGACGAGTTGGACATGGAAGAGGACGAGGGCAAAGAAGGGAAATAAGGAGAGCCGTCTCAGATGAGATTAGGGCTACATTTATTGATCATGTGATCAACCATGGGTTGACCATGAGGGAGGCTGGACTGAGGGTCCAGGCAAATGTAAATCGATTTACGGTGGCAGGCATTATCCGAACATATCGAAATGAGAACAGGTATGCAACGACTGTATCTACAGTAATATACTGTACACATAATAGTTATTTCAGCACAACTGAAAAATGCATACAATAGTAGTTCTTACTGTACTGTATCATGTTACTGTACTGCATTTCATGAATCATGAATGGCCAGTGTGGTGTGTTACAGTATCATATACTATGGTACAGCTTACTGCAGGAAGACATTTTTGACTATATGACATAGCACACATTCACTATGTTTATGAATCTTCTACAGAGTGGAAAGGCAAAGGAATCGTGGAGGGCGAGGGCGCAAATTCACCGACGAGCAAAATCAATCGAGACCGAAATCATAAATATGGTTCTGGCAAATAATGTGATTAGAATCCATCAGATCCAACACCATATTATAAATGATGCAACTGTTTTCAATAACATTGTTACAGTAAGCTTGTCCACAATTCATCGTGTCCTCCAGAAGAATCAGTTGCGCATGAAACAGCTATACAGGGTCCCATTTGAAAGGAACTGCGACCGAGTGAAGAACCTACATCATGACTTTGTGGATGTACTGTATGTATGCAAAACCACTTCCAGTACATTTAGAATTGCACCTACCGAGCCAGATTACATGTAGTGTCTTGGTTTTTGGACATGTGTGTGTCTATATATCTGTATATATACTTTTGTCTCTTACAGAGAATTTTGGAGATGGATGCAGATGGAGATGTCCTCCATGAATATATATATATAGATGAGGTGGGCTTCAACTTGACAAAAACTAGAAGAAGGGGGAGAAATATCATTGGACAAAGGGCCATTTTGAATGTCCCTGGGCAACGTGGGGGAAACATTACAATGTGTGCTGCCATCACAAATAATGGTGTCCTGCATCACCATGCAACACTTGGCCCCTACAACACTGCTCACATCATAACTTTTCTGGATGCAATTCATCGCATACTTGTTCCAGGTCAGCAGAATCAAGATCAGCAAAGATTTGTGGTCATATGGGACAATGTCAGCTTTCATCGGGCCCATCTGGTCCAGAACTGGTTTGTCACCCATCCTCATTTCTCTGTTCTGTACCTGCCTCCTTATTCTCCATTTCTCAATCCAATTGAGGAATTTTTCTCCACATGGCGCTGGCGAGTATATGATCGTCGTCCCTATGCCCGCATTCCACTTCTCCAGGCAATGGAGGAAGCATGTGGCGACATTGACGCTGTCTCTATTCAAGGATGGATGCGCCATGCAAGAAGGTTCTTTCCTCGGTGTTTAGCGAGAGAGAACATAGCATGCGACGTGGACGAAGTATTGTGGCCAGACCCAGCCCGGAGGAGAGATGAAGCCTAGACACACCCAACCCCCCAACTCCTACCCTCTGCCCAAGCAACACACACACACACACACAAATACAGTAATAATTTTGTTTACAGTATAAGTATTTGTTTGAAATCAGCTTTTTCCTGGATGTGTTTGGTTTCTGTCCAACTACATGTGGTAGTTGGATTTGTTTTATGTGCTGTACAAATATTGTATTCAATGCAGCAAATGATTTGGAAAAAATAAATATTTTTGGTTTCAATTCTGCTTATGTGTGTTGTGAGTATATTTCACCTTTTCTCTGCAGTTTTATATAGAAATAAACATAGAATTCCATGAAAGACAGAAGTGCTTTAGGTTTTGAACAACAGTGTGTACATGATGTATCCAAAATGTCATATTATGACAAAAGTGTTTGTAATGTGAGGCGAATGTTTGCTTTAAACATGTGTTTTTGACATTTTGAATGTTGTGTGTCATTTTGCTGGAGATTTGAGGCATTTGGCATTTTGTGTGAGCAATTGTTGATTTTGTGTGTGGAGTTTTGAGAAATAGACACAGAGTTTTGAAAACGTGTGTAAACAATTGTAAAAAACTGTAAAACATGCAGCAAAAGCAAATCTTGCCTTCAAACACTACAACTTGTTGCCAATTCAAAAACACTCTTTAATCAATCATTAAACACTTGACAACAAAATGAAAAAAAATAGTTCTCAAAATGAGCATTTTTGCTATGTCTGTTCCATTACTTAGTCATTTTTCTGGTAAAAAAACTGTGAAAAGACAAAATACTGTACTCATACACAAAATACACAGTACTGAATACTGTAAAAAAAGTAAATGTATTAGCAATTACCTTATAAGATAAGAATACATATGGCTATGTACAGATATGTGCAATGTAGTAGCAGTAACATTATAGTAGTAAGAATAATATAAATATATGCAGTAAGAGAATATATTATAAGAAAAACAGAATACATATGGATATTCAGTATGAACCGTATAGACCGTTTATGTATAATTACTGTAATCACACATGTGTACATTTGTAAATAAATAGAACACTATGGGTGGGATAGGGTAGTGCAATTGTCTGTTGAGGGGCAAAAAGTCTGCGAATTGTTTGTCCCTGTTGTTGAAATGTTTGTTGCCATGGTCATGGACACCTTAACAGGCAATTTTCTGGGGGAGAGGGGGCTGTTGATGGGCAAAAGTCAGCACAATGTCCGCCTCCTTGTTGTCCCTATTACGTAAGGTTGCCATGGTCGTGGACACCTCAACAGGCACAGGGGCGGGGGCAGGGTTGGGGGCTTAGTTGGTTGGTTGTCACCGTAGGGTGACAGCCGCAGGTAAGAAGCTTTCTCTGAACCTGCTGGTTCGGGTGCAGATAGACCTGTAACGAGTCTGTGGTTGGGATGAGAACAGTCTTTGATGATGCTGCGCGCCGCATGCAAGCATCGCTTGCCCTGGATGGCCTTGATGGAGGGGAGTGAGGAACTGGTGATGCGTTGGACAGTTACCACCCTCTGCAGTGCTTTCCGGTCGGAGGCAGAAAGTTGCCATACCAAACTGTGACACAGTTGGTGAGGGTGCTCATAATGGTGCAACGGTAAAAAGCATAAATAGACCCTAGGTTGTGTTTATACCAAACCAAGTTATTTCATGTTGTCTTCCTTTCTGTCCTGTGTGTTTTCTTCTATGAAATGTATGTTTCTACAGTATGTGTAATTGTGGAGCATATTATTATTTTACTATTATTATCATCATTATTATTATTGTTAAGGGTCCTATCCATTTATGTGTAATTGTGTAGCATATTATTATTATTATAATTATTAATGTTAAGAGTTCTATCTTATGTTGCTATTCTACAAACAATGATACAGTATTTTCATTGTGCTTCCTTCTCCCTTCCTGTCCTGAGAGATGCAGCTCAGGGCACAAAATCATTTTAATCACACAGCTGTTTCACCACTGTACTGAAAACCCACCCCAATCTTCTGCATTCCATCTCTGTAAATACATTAATTATAAATACATTTAGCACTATGAGAAATGTAAGTCTGTAAGCTTATATTACTAGGCAAGGAAAGGATAATTGTGTTTGATATGGTAATTTAATCAACCATACATTGAAGAATTCATAGGACTACATTACATTTACAATATTCTATAACATTTATATTCAATCGACTACATTACATTTACAATATTCTATAACATTTATATTTACTAATTTTATACCATAAATATTTCTTTTAGACATAGAGCTCTGTGCTGTAGAGGAAAGATCACTGGAAGAGAGAGAGAGACAAAGAGAGAGGGAGAGAACAATTTATAGCAAAGTGAGTCATTGTACAGCAAAGCAAATGTGGATGCATCACATATAGTTGGAATGTGTGTGTGTGTGTGTGGGGGGGGGGGGGGGGTGTTTGTCTGTGTGTGTGTGTGTGTGTGTGTGTCTGTGTGTGTGTGTGTGTGTGTGTGTGTCTGTGTGTGTATGTGCGTGTGTATCACAGTGAAAGAAAGAGAAAATGTACGTATGTGTTTGTGTATGCTATTGTGTGTGTGTGTGTGTGTGTGTGTGTGTGTGTGTGTGTGTTTGTGTTTGTGTGTGTGTATGCATTTGTATATACGTGCACGGCATGTTAAGACACATGCCAGTACATGTGTAAATTTGTGTGTGAGAAAGTAAGAAAAAAGAAAATTAAAATGTACACATGAATCGGCTGTCTGTGTGCACATGTTTGCGAGAATAAGTGAGAAAGAGTGTGTGTGTGTGTGTGTGTGTGTGTGTGTGTTCATCTCAACAGTAAAAATTGTGAACATCACAAGCTCTGTCACACCCACTGCAGTAACATATGTAAGTTCAGCCCCTGACCAGCTCCCTCAGAAGAGCATACCCAGGGGCCCACCAGCTGGCAGCGCTCCTTAGTGCCCGTGGGTGTTCTCACGCGTGGCGCTGCCCCAGCCTAAATCTAGCACCTAGGACCATATGGCTGAGCAGAGTGGCAACCAGCAAAACACATCAAGAAAACAGAGAAAAACACTGATAAACCAAAATACACACAAGTGCGCACACTCATACACATACACAGACACACACATGCACAAATGCACAAACACACACACACACACACACGCACACATGGACATACACACGCAGACACACAAACACGGACACACACACACACATTTTTATCCCTGCAAATCAGGGCTGTATGCTAGGGTTGATTTCCAATCTTGCCTATTTCACTTCCCACCTCTTCAACTAGACGTGTGAGTGAACACCATCTTTCAGATCTGAGAAGGTGACATGATGACACATACTGAACATGTTTTGTGATGATTTTCACATGCTGTCTATATGGACTATGCAATCTGTCATTCTTTTATAGAAATTCAAATTCCTGAGTCTGGAAAGCAAACTCAGTCACATATCTCTTCCAGGAGTGTCTGATTTCCCATACCATAAATGCCCATTTTTTACAATATAATCTTGCAACTGATTTATAATGGTAGGCTATGGAGTTCAGCAGAATAATAGTCATTAAAAAGGGAATAGCAAATATGTAACCTATGAACATCAAAACTTATCCTCAGGGGGCGCTGTGGCCCAAGTGGCTACCGCACCCATACCAAGCCTGGGTCCAAGTGCCCAGACGAACCCAGGTTTGAATCCGACCTGCTGTCATTTCCGGATCCCACACAATCTCTTTTTCCCACTTGCTTCCCATCGATCTTCACTATCTTGTCTAAATAAAGGCAAAAGGCCTAAAAAACACACTTAAAAATAACTTACCTCCATACATAAACATGTTACATGCTTATGTTACCACCGGAGTGATTAACAGGCATTCCTTCTCTGTAAACATTGTGGATCTTTTCCATTAAGGACCGGGACTGGCCCAAGGTTTTTCCCTGGTCTTAAACACCGGTGCATAGTCTCGGTGTTGTGTTTCCATAAGGAGCTGTAACATTGGGGACATTAGTTAACAATGAAACTTCTGAACAGTGCTTTGCAAGGACACCTTTAAGACATTTAAACAAGTCATAAAATTGTAAGAAGCAGTATCTTTAATTATTCTGCAAAGTTTTTATATATCTGTAGATCGTTTTTATTGACAAATAAGCAAAGTCACTTATGTTGCTAGGCAACCCTAAACAAATGCTACCATCCTGCCAAAGATCCTTGATTACTAGCAAGATAGAGCAACGTAATTCGTTACTATGGGAGCAAAACGGGACAGTTCCGGTCTGCATAAGTGGGAGTGTCACCCTACGTCACTAAATAAACTTTCTCTCTTAATAAGCAATAACAACAGATAAACATAATTGTGTTCACAGTATTATTGTCCATAATCATGTATGATACCAATGAATCATTCTTAAGGACATGATATGAATAATTTAATTAGTCATGTGAACCGAGCTAGCTAGCTAGCTAACGCTAGCTTAAAATGCTATACAAGTGGATGGTAGTAGCTATGGCAATACAGCTATGCGCTAACAAGTGACTAGTAGTTGAAGGACTTCGCTTAAACTTAATATACTGTTGCAAATTCGCTTGAGTATAAACTATCCACTTTAACTAATGTCAGTAGTGTTATTCAGCTAGTTGTCATTTCAAAGAAATTACACTTCTCCGTTTAAAATGTTACCTTAGCTAAGAGGCTAGCTAGCATGATAACAACCGGATAGTAACTGGCAGCAGCATGGTCTAATATTAAGTTATTTTATTACAAATCCGAACACTAAAAAATTACACTATTAGGCTTGAAATGATCCCAAACACTTACAGATTATGACACAATTTTCCAAAAAACCCTCAACAAATCCAGAAAGACAAAATGACCAATTTATTGGTAAAATTCCACAAGTCTCCATTGACATTAGTGCAGCAAGGGCTTACTCTGGTCTGCATAAAGGGGGATTCCCCCCCCCCCCCCCCCCCCTTGCAATAATCGAACGCGGAAATTGTCGAACGTTTGCGCCTCTCGCTGGCTGCAGTTCACCAGACTTCATTCACCTAGATGGCGATCGCGGGCGAGTCCAAAATAATGGGGTCCTATGGAGCTACATGGCTAAATTTATTGTTTTCACCTATTTAACGACTGAAACCCTCAGATTTTATTTTATTTTTCGCAAAATGGATATGGATTATCATTCAAAAGTGAAATAATCCGGGAGTCATGTCCTTTCGTTTTCTTACAGGTTGGGTCGTTGTTGCCCATAACATGCTAGCATTGTGCTAATGAATGACATCATTGACACGTTTGAAAGGCTTTTTAGAACAATTAAGTGACTTTAAAAAATAGAATACTCAACCAAGTGTATTTTCTTTGCCCCCCCCCCCCCACCCCTTTCAAATACAATATTCAAATTACTTGAAAAAAATATATATCCCAAGAAAAGTGGATTTTAAGGGGTACAGCTCCATAGTGAAACCACAGAAGGAACTGTAACCAGTTCAGAAACCGGAAGTTTTCCGAGAGTGGAAGTTCTCCCCTTATAGAGCATCACAGTCCCGCCCACAGCTGAAAAGCGGTTAGGTGCCGGAAGTAAGTGTCCCATTCATTTGTCTCATTGACGTTTTGGAAAAATCTGTATCTAAAGAGTTTTAGAGCATGTCTTAGGCTAACCAGCGGCGTAACTCATAAGCATACAACATATCATTGAGTAAAAAAACGAAGAGAAAATCCAAAAAAAGTCAAGGTACAAGACTGTGTGCATATTTTCATTTCCGAGAGAAGGAACTACTCATCCCATAAACCACCGCGCCTCACTGAATAATATAGCAAGGCGCACAACCGGCGCAAATTGCCATTTGAACAACTTTCAACCGGCGACAGCACGCGAACCCTTTCCTCCAAACAGTGATTTTTATATAGTGAATGTGCTGTTAATAGCAGTTATTTCAGGAGTAATCGTGTAAGTAAATGTTTTGGTATTGAATTTTAGACCCCGTTTACACGAAGGGAAAACGCAGATATTTCCCTGTGGTTTGGCCTCTCGTTTACACCAAAACCCCGTTTTTATCACAGAAAACAATTATTTCTAAAACCTCCGGTATGGCAAGCCGATTGAGCATTTATTCTGATATCTTGATATCAGGCATAATTGTCATGTACATGTAAGCCATTTTTGTCAACTAGTTAACTAGTGAGCCATGTTTGTGTGAACTAGTTAACTAGTGAGGGCCAAAATATGCACACTAGTTAACTAGTGGGAGCCAAAAGGCTCACTAGTTAACTAGTGAACACATTTTAGCTTCACTAGTTAACTAGTGAGAACCAGAAATGCCCACTAGTTAACTAGTAAAGGCCAAAATGCATACCAGTCAGCAAGTTGAAGGCATTTGGGTGTCACTAGTTAACTAGTGACAGCCAAAAATGTGCACATGTTTACTAGTAAAGGCAAAACACCGCACTAGTTAACTAGTTTCAGTAGGTCAATGTCACTAGTTAACTAGTGAACCATAAATGGCTGACTAGCTAGATAGGTGATGGCAGTAGGCTCACTAGTTAACTAGTTGATGCATCATTTGTCCAAACTAGTTAACTAGTGAGATCATACATGTATACTAGTAAACTAGTTCAAGACAAAATTCTAGTCAACTAGTGGCGCAGAATTAAAATTAGGAGGCAGAGAATTCCAGAAATTGAGGCTTTCTATTGGCTCCCTATGTCCAAATAGAACATGACAACCAATCACAGTGCAGAATTTCACAAAATCCCACCCACAACATTTGCATGTAGCACACAAGTTAACATGCTGGCCAAAGGAACTCTAGCTAGTAAACTAGTGGCTTCAGTGTGACACTTACATGTAAACTAGTGAAGGCAGAACTGCTCACTAGTTAACTAGTGAAGACACAAATGCCCACTAGTTAACTAGTAAGGTCTAAAAAGTGTCACTAGTTTACTAGTGTGCACCAAAACACCCACTAGTGAACTAGTGATGGCAATTTCCATTCGACTAGTTAACTAGCGAGGTGCAAAAAGTGTCACTAGTTTACTAGTGTGCCCCAAAATGCCTACTAGTTAACTAGTGAAGGCCATTTCAGCCCCATTAGTTAACTAGTGAGATGCCAAAATGGTCACTTGTTAACATGTAAAGGCCAAAATACCCACTAGTTTACTAGTGAGGGTGTTGTGGGCCTTACTAGTTAACTAGTGGCATGCATATTTTGTTCACTAGTTAACTAGTTACACCTAAAAACACAAACAAGCTGACCGTTTTTGTCCACTAGTTAACTAGTGGAACAATTTAAGTCTGACTAGTTTGCATGTGTGGCAGTGAAGCAGCTCACTAGTTAACTAGTGCGCACAAGACACACACTAGTGGCTGTTTTTGGAGCTATCTAGTTCACTAGTAATGCAAAAGGTACTGTTACTAGTTTAGTGACACATTGGCCTTCACTAGTTAACTAGTTGACATGTTTGGCCTTACTAGTTTACTAGTAATGGAACAGGACATGCTCACTAGTTAACTAGTGAGCATATCTGCATTATTAATGCCTTTCACTAGCTTATAGAGGGCATTTTGAGCCTTACATGTTAGCTAGTAAAGACAAAACACTGTCCATAATGAACTAGCAGGAGAAAAATGCCCCTCACAATAGTAAACTAGTGGAATTTGAATAAATACACAAATGGCTGGCATTTTGTGCAACTAGTTAACTAGTGGGACATAACATTGGCCACTAGTTAACTAGTGCGCAATGTCGCACTTGCATGCAAATGAAGAAGGCGGAACAAGGATTTTGATTGGTCCATTTAGGACTCAGAAACCTAGAAAACATGGCTGACTTCGTCCAGGCTGTTCTAAGAGCAAACTTTTATAAACTAAGATCGTTTGAGCATAAAAATATGTTTTTATAACATGTCTAGTGACAAAGTTGTGGTGTATTGCTGTAATCTTTGTTCAGTTAATGTCTACAATCTTTAGTTTTTCAGTTATTAGTCTAAAAATCGCGATAAAACTTTGTATATGGTTGCCTAGCAACAAAACGTTTCAGTAACATGAACATTGATGATTACATTGCTGATGTGGCAAGACTAGCTCAAGTGGTTAAGCAGCAGGAGATCATGTGGGAGACTAGGGTTCAATTCCTTAAAAGTGCATGAAGTTTTTTTCTTGAGCTTTTAATTAGTTTTGAAACCATGTGCAGTTAATGTGTACAATCTTTTGTTTTTCAGTTATTAATCAGAAAAGCGCGACTGAATGGATACATATATGTCTGTGGTTGCCTAGCAACAATAAACAAAGAATAATATTAAAATTGATCCCTTGAATCTTTGGTGTGGATCACTAAGAGCTCACTTGTTAAAGCATGGGGTTCCCCTGTTATTATTAAAAAACATTTTGACAGAATATGAGATACTGCATACTGCAGGCTCTGCTTTACTATCTATACTGAAGTACCGTTGCAGAGCAGTGTGTCACTTTAACCACTAGGGGCACCCATCAGGACCTGATCGCGAGGCTATGAACAGTAAATTTACATTTAGACTGGGTGGGATTCTTACATAATACCCAATAGGAGTCTTCTACCCACCCTCTCATTAGAATTTGCATAATAGCCGTTTCAGGCACTAGTTAACTAGTGAGCTGCTTCACTGCCACACATGCAAACTAGTGAGACTTAAATTGTTCCACTAGTTAACTAGTGGACAAAAACGGTCAGCTTGTTTCTCTTTTTAGGTGTAACTAGTTAACTAGTGAACAAAATATACATGCCACTAGTTAACTAGTAAGGCCTACAACACCCTCACTAGTAAACTAGAGGGTATTTTTGCCTTTACATGTTAACAAGTGACTAATTTGGCATCTCAGTAGTTAACAAATGGGGCTGAAATGGCCTTCACTAGTTAACTAGTAGGCATTTTGGGGCACACTAGTAAACTAGTGACACTTTTTGCACCTCGCTAGTTAACTAGTCGAATGGAAATTGCCATCACTAGTTCACTAGTGGGTGTTTTGGTGCACACTAGTAAACTAGTGACACTTTTTAGACCTCACTAGTTAACTAGTGGCCATTTGTGTCTTCACTAGTTAACTAGTGAGCAGTTCTGCCTTCACTAGTTTACATGTAAGTGTCACATTGAAGCCACTAGTTTACTAGTTAAAGTTCCTTTGGCCAGCATGTTAACTTGTGTGCCACATGCAAATGTTGTGGGTGGGATTTTGTGAAATGCTGCGCTGTGATTGGTTGTCATGTTCTATTTGGACATAGGGAGCCAATAGAAAGCCTCAATTTTCAGAGTTCTCCGCCTCCTAATTTTAATTCTGCGCCACTAGCTGACTAGTGTAAATTTAGGCTTCAACTAGTTTATTAGTATACATTTATGACCTCACTAGTTAACTAGTTTGGACAAAGGATGCATCAACTAGTTAACTAGTGAGCCTGCTGCCATCACCTAGCTAGCTAGTAAGCCATTTATGGTTCACTAGTTAACTAGTGACATTGACCTACTCCAACTAGTTAACTAGTGAGGAGTTTTGCCTTCACTAGTAAACATGTGCACATTTGTGGCTTTCACTAGTTAACTAGTGAGACCCAAAAGCCTTCAACTAGCTGACTGGTATGCATTTTGGCCATTTTGGACATTTCTGGCTCTCACTAGTTAACTAGTGAAGCTAATATGTGTTCACTAGTGGGAATTTATGCTATCACTAGTTAACTAGTGTGCACAAACATGGCTCACTAGTTAACTAGTTGACAAAAATGGCTTGCATGTTGGCCTGATATCAAGATATCAGAATAAATGCTCAAGCGGCTGTCCAAATTACATAGAAGTTAACAAGTGGGAATTTGACATTCAGTAGTCAGCTAGTAAACATTTGTACCTTACTAGTTGACTAGTAAAATATAGAAGTCTTTAAACTAGTTAACTAGTGCACATTTCAGTGTCCACTAGTTAACTAGTGAACATGCTGAGCATTACTAGTTAACTAGTAAGATATGAAACATATGAACTAGTTAACTAGAGATAATTTGGGCCTTACTAGTTAACTAGTGAGCATTTTGGCTGTCACTAGTTAACTAGTTCACACAGAAATGGCTCACTAGTTAACTAGTGGACAGAAATGGCTTGCATGTACATGCCAATTATGCCTGAAATCAAGATATCTGAATAAATGCTCAATCGGCTTGCCATAGTTAAAGGAGAATTCCGGTGTGATATTGACCTAAAGTGTATTGAAACATGATACCGAGTGTGAACGTATGTCTCATAGCCCATCTCGACTTGTCCCCTGCACTCCAAAATCTGGCGCTAGTTAGCCGATGCTACCAACAGCTTTTTCAGTAGTGGTGCTTCGGCATCGGGCTAGCCATGCAAATAAATCACTGTTTTACACCCATTTACGAGGCTCAATGTATCTCCACACTTCATTGGTAGACTTCCGATGTTATTATTGAAAACGGAGGGGGGGAAATATTTGTTTTCTCTAAATACCCGGCTATGTGTAAATGTGCCCTTATATTTATCATCGTGTATTTTATATTGTGTGTGTGTGAAAGCGGTTAACGTTAACGTTAGCAACATGGTGCAGTGCTTCGTACCTGACACCACTCAGTCAGGCAGATGCATGGACCGGTGCATGGTCTGCTCTTGGACCACCCTATTTAGTTTATTAACTTGCCGTGAATTATTACACAAAATGTTCATTAAATGCACAAAGAAGTATTCCTAGGTTAATGATTGATATGACTCACACAGTATGAAGGCTACAGTAGCCTAGCTAATGTTAACTAACACTAACAGCATTAAGTTACCAACCTCCCTGCAAAACTCACCACAACTTTGTAGGTCTTGTCCCTCATGCTGGCCCTTACAAAACCCACAAGCTGACTCTCGGACACACAACAGTCAATAATGTGACCCGATTTAAAGTGGCTTTCACCCCTTTGGACACTCACTAAAACATAATATATTTCATACCTGTGTTGCAGCATGTAGGCTAATGTTAGCTGCATTATGTAAATACATGCAATGTCGGAAATGCTAAAGGTTAGCATGTTGGCTACCTGAAAAGTTTGAGTGTTTAAACTAACATTTACAGTGGTCTATTTGATAGTGTATTGGCCCTGACTAAGTTCGTGTGATGTATAAACCACAATCCTATGATGAATCCTATGATACAAGTACCAATATTTGTCAAGAAAATGTTTAATCACATTAAGATTTTTCGCCATAGGCAGTAAAAGACTCCGCCATCTTGGTCAACAATTTTCGCTGAGAAAGTTTCAAACTATGACCATAACGGCCTTTCCACCAATCAGAGGCATCACTGTGGGATTGTGGGATTGTTCAGGATTGTGGGTAATGAAGTAGGCTACTTATCCAAGACATTGCGAATAAAAGACATTTATCTCAAAACAAGGTTAGTGCCCCATGAACTTTTGGCGTCTATATGAGCATATACAATCGCTTAGTACAGCCGTAGCTGGTTTTAAGTCTACCATGTGCAGTCACGTTTTTATGGCTTATACCCCAATTGCAAATGGATAAATTGTATTGAAATCGTACTTCCGCCGGCTGTGGGTGGGACTGTGATGCTCTATTAGACATTCTCTGGTAACAGTCATACACAGTCAGAGGTCAACAGTACCACCTAGTGGAGGAAGACAGACCTGCTCTGCAGTACCCTACCCTACCTGATCACTTGTTCACATCTTTACAACAAAACAAAGCAAGTGTGTGCACTTACACAAAACTTTTCAGCTTTTCAGACTTGTAACCGGAGGGTTGCCGGTTCGAACCCCGACCAGTAGGCATGGCTGAAGTGCCCTTGAGCAAGGCACCTAACCCCTCACTGCTCCCTGAGCACCGCTGTTGTTGCAGGCAGCTCACTGCGCCGGGATTAGTGTGTGCTTCACCTCACTGTGTGTTCACTGCTGAGTGTGTTTCACTAATTCACGGTTTGGGATAAATGCAGAGACCAAATTTTCCTCATGGGATCAAAAGAGTATATATACTTATACTTATATACATAAGTATAAGTATAGAAGAGGTCTTTGTTCTCTGATAACTATGGAGCCCAGGAGGTGTCATTGCAAGATATTTTTTGGTATATATCCAGAAAATGTGCACACATTTTACTAAATTGTGCTCACATTTTACTAAATTGTGCACTCATTTTACTAAATTGTGCTCTCAATTTAGTATATCGTGCTCACAATTTAGTAAAACGTGAGCAGCGCACGCTTTACTAAATAGTGCGCTCATTTGACTAAATTGTGCTCTCATTTTAATTGTTGTAAATTGAGCGCACAATTTAGTAAAACGTGCACACGTTTTCTTAAATTGTGCGCACAATTTACTAAATCGTGCGCACGTTTTACTATTGAGAGCACAGTAGTAAAATGAGCGCACTATTTAGTAAAACGTGTGCACAATTTAGTAAAATGAGCGCACATTCTCTCGATACACAAAAATATCTTGCAATGACACCTCCTGGGCTCTGTAGATAACCATATTGCCACAAACTACATTGTGACTCTCAAGTATACAGTAGGTATAAAGGTAGACTCTCCCTTTATGCAAGCAAAACATTTTACAAGTATAATCAGTTACTTTACTTTACTTTTAGCCTTTGTAGCCTTAACCATGCTCTTCCTTACTTGAAACCAGAGCCGGACAGTAACGGAGAACATTTACTTGAGTACAGTACTTGAGTACAATTTTGAGGGAACTGTACTCGAGTATCGTTTTTGGGGAGTACTCATGACTTTACTCAAGTACATTTGAGAGGCAAATATTGTACTCTTTACTCCACTACATTTCTATCCATAACCGTGAGTACCCATTACAAAAAAAAGGAAAAAAGAAAGATTTTGGAAACCCTCAATTTGTTGTTTCCCTCTCAAACATGATTGGATTGTGCAGGCACCACTGATTGGGACAGCCTATCAGCAATCACCTTCAGCTTTCCGCCAAAGTCAACTCCATGGTCAGATTTAGATAAGAGACGAAACCATGGACGAAACAATGGATGAAAACGCAGCAGGTCCATCCCGGGAATGTGCCAACCTGTGACTCCACCTCGCCAGACAATTTCAATTTTCTGAACAAGTTAATGATAGCTTTCGCTTCAAGTGTTTCAATTACAAAATAGTATTTTGTATTTGAAATACGTATTTGAAATACATGTATTAGAAATACTGCCCATCCCTGGCAACATGGTAAAAAGATGAAAATGACTTGATTTTACTTTCAATTCCTTTTACATTCTCCAAGGTATTAACATTAACATTTTTCATAACTCCATGTAGGACGTTTCTGTACATAAATGTAAGCACTGTGGCAGTAGTAATGCAATATTTAGAAAATGTAGGCTACTCTTGTACTCTTCATACTCAAGTACTTTTAAAAACAAGTACTTCAGTACTTTTACTTAAGTAGACATCTGACTGTTGTACTTTTACTTGTACTTGAGTAAAATTTAGCAAAGGGTATCTGTACTTTTACTCAAGTAATGAAGCTGTGTACTCTGTCCGCCTCTGCTTGAAACACATTTGTTGAAATGCAAGAAATTGAAGACTGAAACTAAGGAGTAGTCTAGTGGGTGTTTGGGAATGATTTAGCTCTCTTTAGCTCAGATGCTCACATTTATTGTAGACTGTAGAATTTATTTTACAAAGCACTGACAGGGCCACCAAGAACTGTGAGCGAGTCAACAGCAGAAAAAACCTATTTAGCAAGCATAAATATCCTAGCCCGATGTTTAGGATTGTAGACAGGTATCCATGCCCTGCTGTATATCTTCCATCAACAAACCATCCCATTAGCGAACGTTAGTGTTGTGGCTAACTAATTTAGCTCCTGTCAGTATGGTCAGAAAACAATGGGATGACAGTCGAAAGAGGCAATTACAGTGCTGTTATCAATTTGCTCAACAAGGCAGGCAGCCTTGGGCCACTGGTTGCCCCAAGGGGGCAGCCGTGGCCCACTGGTTAGCACTCTGGACTTGTAACCGGAGGGTTACCGGTTCGAGCCCCGACCAGTGGGCCGCGGCTGAAGTGCCCTTGAGCAAGGCACCTAACCCCTCACTGCTCCCCGAGCGCCGCCGTTGAAGCAAGCAGCTCACTGCGCTGGGATAAGTGTGTGCTTCACTTCACTGTGTGCTGTTTGTGTTTCACTAATTCACCGATTGGGTTAAATGCAGAGACCAAATTTCCCTCACAGGATCAAAAAAGTATTTATACTTATACTTAAGCCTCCATCACTCAACCAGTGCTAACGTTAACATTATTTTACCTATGGATATAACATTAAGCTGGTGTAAGATTAACGTACCTGCAGTAAAAACCAAGCATGTCCGATAAACATTCTCAGGTTTATTTCGGCTTCAAGAAGAAATGGGAATTACATTTCACATGAAAATCCTTCTACCATGAATACACAAGCCACAAAGCTGTGAAACCATAAGCTAACCTTGCCCTCGTTTTCGGAAGTGAAGTGGAACAAGACGCTGCGCCATCTGGTGGACAAATTACAACGTCAACATTGGAAACAAGGGCGTAGGTTTGGTCTCAGCTTTGGTGGGGACACATCCCCAACTCCTGTTGTCACGATACCAACATTATCTTGATTTCGATACTTTTGCGATTTTTTTAAATTTGATTCGGTTTGTGTGATTTGTGAGATCATTGACATCAGTGGCAATCATAGAAAGTGATCATGGTTGTCATAGGTTTCTATTTCATATTTTGGAATTCATATAAACTTTATATTGTTAATTATTTATAGTATTTTATGATCTGCATAATTACTAATAGCTAAATATATTTAGTAATTTGAATACATTGATATTTAAATTATTAGGCTACACTTGTCTTTAATATCATCACATTTGTGGCGTGTAGGCTAAATCTAATTGAGTGCCTGTCACTTTAAGTAGAACTTTCAGTCTTACGGTTTTAGGCTAGTGAAAAATTGTATTGTAGTACTCTGCAGAGAGTAGTGCGCTCAGCTGAATGTACTATAAGAACTCAACTCCCTGCTCTACAAGATATCTATTCCAGAAGAGTACTCCTAAGAGCCCAAAAGATCCTGAAGGACTCTTCTCATCCTAACAATGGATTATTCCTACCGCTGTAATCAAGAAGACGCCTATGTAGTCACAAAGCCAGAACTGAGAGACTCAGGAGAAGTTTTTATCCCCAGGCCATCCGAACTCTGAACTCACACTATACTGACTTTGCACACATTCACTCCTCAGCACTCTCAAACATTTCCCAACTCTAAACTCACACTATACTGACTTTGCACTCATTCACTCCTCAGCACTCATGACCCCCCCCCCCCCCCTCCCCCCCCCACACACACACACACCTACATGACTTTTAGCACTTTTACATCATATACTTTTTATTTATTATTTTTGATTTCTCCTCCATCTATCTACCCATGTCCTTGATTGCCTAGCCTTTCTTGTCTCATGAGGAAGCTTCTCCAACACACATATTGCACACTGCCCTCTCCCCACATACACAGCACACTATCCCATCTCCCTTGTCATCCCCCCAACACACACACCAAGACCCCTGGCAGTTGGGTTAGCCCCTTGAGCCGTGGATCTGCCCAAGGTTTCTTCCTGGGTAAGGGAGTTTTTCCTTGCCCCTGTTGCTCTTGGGTGCTCCTTGTTGGTGCCCCCCCAATCCCAATCCTCCCCCACCTTTCTTATGCAGCCCTTGCCACTTAATCTACTAAACCCCTCTTCTACTGCACTCCCCCCCCCCCCCCACCCCCATAAATGCACAAATAGGCTGTCACCAGACATAATTTCACTGCATTTCTTACTTCCAGTAACTATATGCATGTGACAATAAACTTCCTTGTATCCTTGTATCCTTGTATCCTAAATAGTTTTCGCACGTGCAAGGATATGTCAATTAATCATGTTTGTTATGTCATTAGATAAAATAAATGTTCAAAAAACTAACAAGTCAAAGAAAATCTTTCTGGGATGAGATCATAGAAGAGATATCTGGTGTCTCGCAATATTCATTTCTGACTATGAGTAAGGAAATACACCATAGTTTGTCTTTTATTGCGCAGGCTACATTCACAAATACATTAGCCTACATAAACAGAATATATGAACAGGAAAACATCTCTGATCCATTGTTTATGGCGACTGCAAGATTGTAGCTCAATTAACAGTGAGTGATGGTGACTTCTATTCTGTGCTATAGCCTATGCGACTGTCCGTGCGGCACACCCTTATTCAATATGACTCTTAACTTTGGTTGAAAGATTACAGAAGCTAGGTTTAGCTGTGGCAGTATCCTGGGTAATATCCTAACAGCTAATGTTATTTTACACAGTAAAATCCGCATTTGAAAGCCTGGTCACCAGTTTGTATGGCTAGTTATTTTGCCTACTTAGACTCATAATGAAAAAGCTTATGTCTCCTTTCTTCTTTTTGGGTGGCATAGCTGATCTACAAACCACAAAAAAGGGGCAAACATGTGCATGCTGAAGGGCAAAGGGCATATCAAAATGTTTTACTCTGGCCTTTTATGGGGTATGTATTGGCATACAGCCCTGGTAACTTACCGTTGTCGTTGACACACATGTTTGACAACCAGTGCAAAGTAGCCTGTGCTTTGACACTCACCGTGCGTGTAGCGTGCGTGTCAGACCCCCCCTGCTGTCTTGCTGGCTGTCGGAATGATCAGCAGCACAAATGAGTTAGCTAAAATATTGGTGGGGACAATTTTGTCATCTTAAAATTTTGATTAGTACTAGTCCTTAGCGTCCCACCCTAAATCTACGCCCATGATTGGAAATGCAGCCTAAATGAAGGATCAATGTTCGGTTTTCCTTTACTGAATTTAAAATCATTTATCAGCTGTTATAATTGCCGATACCGATGTGCGCTTGTATGTGTGTGCCTGTGTGTGTGTGTGTGTGTGTGTGCGTGCCAATGCGCGTGCCTGTGTGTGTGTGTGTTTATGTGTGTTTGTGTGTGTACACGTGGATGTATGTGTGTGCATGCGTGTGTGTCTGTATGCGTGGATGTGAGTGTGTGTGCATGTTTGCGTGTGTGTGCATGCATGTGTGTGTGTGTGTGTGTGGGTTTGTGAGAGAGAGTGTGTGTGAGACAGTCATGCCTTAGTCCTGCTCCTCTCCTCATCATCCTCAACCAGCAACCCTTTGCTCAACACCACCATCTAGAGGCCAATGGGTGTACAGCAGAGGTGGAAAGTAACGAAATACATTTACTCACGTTACTGTATTGAGTATTTTTTCTGTGTATTTTGTATTTTTTAAGTAGTTTATAAAATCGGTATTTTAAATTGTACTTGATTGCTTTTTGAGTGAAGTATTGTACTTCGCTACATCAAAAATCCCATCCGTTACTTGAGTAAAAAAAAAAGTTAAGACTAACGAAAACAGAAAGGGAGAGAAAAAAATCGCGCCCTAAACCACTAGCCTAGTGATAATGGTCAGCATGTAGCCTACAACAGGACATGAATCAAGCTGACGCCATGCAGTCTTTCTGAAAGTGATGGAGATGGAGCTGGAAGTGATGGAGATGGAGCTGGATCACGAGATGCATCAGATTAGCCTAACCTATGAAAGTGTATTTTCCGCTATTCCAATGGGTTGTCTCAGTTCGTTTTAGCACCAATGATTGCGGAGATATTCAAGCAAACACCATGGGATTTCGTGTTTTGACGTTTGTGCTCACCTTTCTTTGGAAAGAAGTTTATTAGCAGTTGTTTCCCCTCATTTTGATGTCTCTCTTTTTCCTGTTTTGGCCTTTGTTTTTAGTAACCTGACTTGGCTTTCTTGGAGAAAGACATTGCACCAGCAGCACAACAATTAGCGGTCCACTACTAGCGATGCTCAACTAAATAAACAAAAGATAGACTACCTTATGAATCGTGCAGGCGGACTAAACCATTTAGCTCTTTAGCAAGGGAGAGTGAGAGTGACCTTAGACAGTTTTCACTATGTTTTGTATACAAAATCCAGTCAGTCAAATTTTACATTTCGTCTGACATTCATTTTTACATTTCATTTTGAAGTTAAAATATTCAGGTAAAATAAATATATGGTGGAAATAAGTATTGAACGCTTATTTTTTTTTTTTTTCAGTAATTAGCCTAAACTTCCATTGAGTCTATTTGAATTTTTCACCACACATTATATTAACACACATATAGGCCTAAAAAATCCAAACATAAGAGTTTTGTGTATTAAAGTGGAATGACACAGGAAAAAAGTATTGAACATGCCTACTGAAATTTCTTCAATACTTTGTGGAAAAGCCTTTGTTTGTAAAGACAGCTTCAAGACATTTCCTGTATGACAAAACGTATTAGTCGCAGTATCAGGTGTGATTTTGGTCCATTGTTCTAAACAGATTCCAGGGGTCCCTCTTGTGAATCCTGATCTTTAGTTCCAGATTACTTCCAGAACTGTTTAATTGAATTTAATTGAATTGGCTGCCTTCAAGTCTTTCTGGAGCTTTCTCCGAGTGGTCCTTGGCTCTTGGAATTGACTATCCTTCTGACTCCCTGGTCAGAAATATTGCGAGGAGATCCTGTGCCCTGTGCCGGTTGATGATGCAGTGATGTCTCTTCCACTTGGAGATAATGGCTCCCACGCTGCTTACTGGAAGATTCTGAAGTTTTGAAATGCATCTGTAACCAGTTTCATTGATATGTTTTGCAACAATAAGGTTGCAAAGGTCTTGGGAGAGCTTTTTGCTTTTATCCATCATGAAATGTTTCTTGTGTGACACCTTGGTAATGAAAAACCTTTTTATAGCTCATCAATATATAAGCTACCAACCAAGCTTATATTAATTTGCGCAGATAGAAAGGATAACTACTCTCTAACTACTTACAGATTCCAGCTCGTTCCTTGCCTTAGTGCTTTTTCTTAGCGTGTTCAATACTTTTTCCCTGTGTTATTCCACTTCATTACACATGACTCTACTTATGGAGTTGTTTGGATGTTTTATGTGTGGATTACCTGAGTTATTACTAATGCCTGATGAAAATGTTGTGCCCCCTGTATTCCACTTTTCAAGGGCCCTCTCCTCTATTGCCCTATACTTCCCACTTTCCCCCCCAGTTCGACGCCCTTTAATCTGCTGAACCTTCTGCTCGTTTCCAAATATAAAAAAACTCTCTGCAACTCAACATTGGCCTGCCTGCCTCAGCTGCCTGTGAGGGGCTTTTCAGTTGTGCTGGATTACTGTTCACTGCAAAGCGACCCAAGGATGAGTGAGCAGTAGTTGATTTTCAAAGTTAGTTGCAAACTTAAAGGAGAACTCCGGCGATTTTTCACATAGATCTCCATTTCTCAACATCCTTATCAGGCAAGTACCTCCACTCGGCGGCCATATTGCAACACTTTTTGGGCACTTATCGTGCATCTATTTCGGCAGAAATGCATGTGCGTAAGGCTTCACGACAACAATCTTGCTCCAGCAGCGAGATCAGCACACCACATGATTGGCTCAATGTATTTTACAACACACCACATGATTGGCTCAATGTATTCACGTCATCGTTTTGCCGCGGAAGGGTTGTGATATGTGTAGACAACTGGCGTTACAAACTAACCCCATGCATTACTATGGAGGATTTTTTGGAGTGCTGTATCTCCTCATTAGAAAGTCTCTGGTAAAACTAGTTGTTCTGGTACCCCCCCCCCCCCAAAAAAAAAAAAGTAACTAAGTAACTTTTACTTAAAGTACATTTTAAATGAACTACTTTCTACTTTTACTTGAGTACATTTTCAGATTTTCAGTATTTTAACTTGTACTTAAGTAATATTTCATCAAGGTATTGGTACTTTTACTTGAGTACAATATTTTCATACTTCTTTCACCTCTGGTGTACAGTCACTAAATGTGCACATAAATTCATTTTGTAGGTCCCGCTATGTTAGAATGAATATTCCCCTACAAGATGCCTATATATTATTTTGTCTTATTACATGGTTTTCAATCTATTCAATCAGTGAAATGAAACTTTCTGAAATGATATTTTGTGTATACAGTGTACAGACCTACAGTAATTTATACAATTTCACTAGAGATGTCAGCTTCATGTTGTCCTATCCTAATCACTATTATGCCATAAAATGAAAGCATCTGCGATTACACACCAGAATGTGCAAGCCAAGCAAACACAACTAAGCACACTTTTGAATGTTTGCATTGAAATAAACACACACTCACAAACACACACACACACACACACACACACACATGCATGTGTTGCACCCACATACACGAACACTCTCAGATACAGTACATGTGAGTCCCCATGCATGCATAACTCACATACACACACATGTGAACCACCAGGAATGGACCTGCCCACACAGGCCCAAACTCTACATGAATTAACTGTAAATGCTGTGAAATAACACACACACATACACACACAGTGACTTCTGTTGAAACTTCTGTTGCTGTTTTGTTTAAACTTGAGATTAATGCCCAGCTCATGAGGACAGCTTAACATTATAGTGAACAGTGCATTCAGGCACCATTAGCAGTGAGCTCATGCTCAAAATGTTTTCCAGCAATAGACTAGAAAAAATGAAGATCATGAAAAATTCCACTCTACATCCATGTCCACCATGTAAGGATTGCTGACAGGACGTGTTTAATCCTCAAAATTATAATACCCTTTTAGAGGAGTTGAACAAAGACGTATAGCGAGGAGGGTGGAAAGATCCCATATCACCAGTCTCACATTAATCTTTCTCTCAGCGGTTTGGGTTCACACACTTTTAAAATGTAGTGATCTTAATTTTAATTTTACTTTGGCATTCTGATAGTAAATTGAAAGGCTGGTAGCAGTTTACTGCAGATAACCATAAAGGGGGGAAAAATATGTCCAACATCTGGCATTCACAAGGACAAAACAAAAGGAACATCATATCAAATGTAATGTCAACTTTATTATTTTACTTGTGTATTGTGTATTGTGTACATGTGTATTTTTTTAAAGTAACTTCGGTAAGGATCAAAGCTACAGCTAAAATAAATGTATTTTCCCCTACAAGACGCTTGATGTGTTTTTGTAAATACCTGTCGACATGTGTTACAAGATCAGCTAAATGGAATCTTCTTGTAAAATGTAAAGAGTTGGTGTAAATTGGGTGTAAATATGAAATGTAATCAGAGCACGGATCTCTTGGCTGCAAACATGCCAACACCATAGTGACAGGATGGCAGAATCTGGGTTGCTATATTCTCTCTCATAGGCTGTATCACACATACAAAATTAGCATTCTTTCATTTACCTATACCAAATAATATACAGTTAAGAACAAAACTATTCATACCCCTAGCAAATATTGATTTAATGTTGATTTTCTCTTGACCAATATGTTTGTTCTGACTGAAAATGACACTGCCACATGGTTAAAGGTTGTAAGACAATGTGATAGAAACATGCAATCAAAAAGAAACGTTTTCATCTTTTTTTTTACATTTTTATGAAAAATGGCATGTCCCAAATTATTCATACCCTTTTTAAATAATCAATGGAAATATCTTTATTTGCATTCACAACTCTCAAAATGGTTCTTATAATACCTACCAAGCCTCTCCATATCTCCACAATGATTCTAGACCACACCTTTTTAGCAGCAATCCGGGTTTTGAGGCAGGAACGATTATTTACGATGCTATGACAGTCGCTCAGTTTGAGTAGGAGTCATCTAAGTTCTGCGGCCCGAAATGTACTTGCCTCGAACTCTGCATACAGTCCACTGGTCTGCGTCACCATGAAAGGAGACAGGGAAGGACAAAAGAAAAAAGAAAACAAATGTTGAATTTATTTAAGTTGAATTTATTTAAGCTTGCTGAAACGGGTTTAATGCATGCTGGTAGTCTACTGTGGCACCTTCTATTTTCAGACAAAGCACTTGAAGGCCTACTTTTTGTTAGTAATATTTGGCTTTGGAAAATCTACAGAATTATTATTTGAATTAATCAGGAGGATGTTTAAATATCGAAATATAGATTTATATAACAATATCCTGTTTTGTTTTCTTATCCATATGCTAAAACTATATGCCTAACACCATAGAATTGTCTTGCTCACATAAAGCTGAGCCATGTCGACTGAGCTGTGTACTGATTGATTTTTGCCCATCCCCTTCCTTATTTGTGTTGTTTACGCCATATGCCTCCCCCTATGGCGTATTACATCCAGTCTGTGTCTGTGTCTGTGTCTGTGTCTGTGTGTGTTTGTGTGTGTGTGTGTGTGTGTGTGTGTGTGTGTGTGTGTGTCTGTGTGTGTGTGTGTGTGTGTGTGTTTATGTTTATTGTCCCCCACTTGCCTCTCTCAATCTCTGTCCCTGCCTACTACATACATTTGCCTTTAGTTAAATTCTGCATGTGTTCTCTCCTGTACTGGCTACACATCTTATTTAACAAATTTAATGAATAATTCTAAAGGGTTACATATTATTCATTTGAATATAAGGAGCTTGCTATCAAACATTGATTTATTGAGAACTTGGCTTATCTATAATAAACCTCACATAATTACTTTGTCTGAAACTTGGCTTAACAGTAACATTTCTGATGCTGAAATTAAATTTGACAATTACCTTTTATTTAGGAGTGACAGAGGGTCTAGGGGCGGAGGCCTCTTGACATATGTGTCCTCAAACCTGACATCAGAGCTTGTTACCCCCACTGAGAAGCCTCAGCATTTTGAAGGTGTTTTTGTTAAAATTATTTTTCATGAGAATAAAAGATTACTTATTGGTAATATCTATAAACCTCCTTCTGCTCCAGCGGAAGCTACTGATTGTATCCTGTCTACCATTAACTCTTTAGATTCCACAGAAAAAATAATTTTGGGTGACTTTAACTGCAATTGGTTGGATCGCTCGTCTCAAAAGGATCGTAACCTCTATAACAGTATAAACCTTACTCAACTCATAACCGAGCCTACTAGAGTTGGCCCCAGCTCTTCCACTCTACTAGACTGGATCTTAGTTTCCCACCCTGATAGAATTATACAATCCGGTGTATTACCCGACTCTCTCAGTGACCATTCCATGATCTTCTGCATTTGGAAAATTAAGTTGCCTCATCTCCCTCCGAAACGTATTAAAATAAGGCGGTTTAATAAAATAAATTCTGAAAACTTCATCCAAGATATCCTAAATATAAATTGGGAGAGATTCCACTTAATTCCCACTGCTGAAGACGCCTGGAATTATCTTTATAGCGAGCTATCAGAAGTAATTAACGAGCATGCTCCATTGATTTCCATTAAGGCCAAGGGTCATGATCTACCCTGGATCAAGGGAGACCTTGTACTTCTCTTCCAACAAAGGGATAAAGCGTGGGCTAAGTATCGGAAAACTAGAAATCCAGCTGACTGGGATATCTACAAGGATCTAAGAAATAGGTGTAAAACCAATACGCGAAATGCAAAGGCATATTATTACAAAAACAGTTTATCGTCTGATTTTAAAGATCCAAGGACATTTTGGAAGAAAATAAATAGTATTACAAACAAATCAACAAAAAGTCCTACAACAACTCATGTTAACCTCAACAATGAGCCGGTGTGTGATCCTTCAATAATAGCTGAAATCTTTAGTCAACACTTTTCCACTATTGGCTGCTCTGAATCTAGTTTCACTCACTCGGGTCCATTCCCTACTCAGAACAGGGATGGACTGATGTACAGCAGGTCATTAACAATCTTAGTTCTGAATGTAGTGCAGGTCCAGATGGTCTAGATATAAAAATGTTTAAACTTGCCTCTCACGTTTTGTCGTTTCCTTTGGCAGATTTGTTCAACCTGTCACTCACAACCTGTGAAACACTGTCATCCTGGAAAAGTGCGAGGGTATCTCCTCTTCATAAAGGAGGGGACACCTCTGATGTTAATAACTATAGACCAATATCGATTATTAATAGCATAGCAAAAATATTTGAAAAACTTATATTTAATCAATTATCATCATATCTTACAGAAAACAACATTTTATCTCAACACCAATCAGGCCAGGCCACTCAACTTGTCATGAGCCCTCTCACTCCACCGGGTTACCACCTTAATTGGTTTCCATTATCTTCCACTCTGCTCACCACTCTCTCTACTCAGCCTAACTAGCTCCACCTGTCCCTGCTCTGCTCTGCTCTAATTACTCTACCAGCTGCGCTGCATTACCCACTAACCTCTCCCAGTATTTAAAGCCCTGTCTTTCAGCTCTCCTTTGTCAGATTGTCTGCAAAGCTCACACCCGGAACCTGTTTGCTCGCGCTTCTGGCTCACTCTTGTTTTGTGACCCCGGACCTGCCTGAATCTTGGATACTCTTCTGCCCCAGAAAACCAGACCTGCTTTCTGCCGTAACGACTCCTGACTACTCTTCGATCCCGGTACTCTGACCAGCCTTCTGCCTTGCTACTACGAATTTGGATTTCCCTTGAACGTTTAATAAACTTTCTGGTGTGACGCAATTGTGGTCCTCTGGTCGTCTGTCTGAACCGTGACAGTACGATCTGACCATCATGGACTCAGCGCACACTTCCCCCGACATGGAAACCGACGAACCTGAGCAACCCACCGCCATGCAACGCCTGGAACACACTGAGAGAGGGCTAGCCCGCATGAGCGGCGACATCACCTCCGTGCTTCAGGTCGGCCACCAACAGCATCAGCAGTTCCAGCAGCACCAGCAGCAGTTCCAGCAGCAGCAACAACAACTCGCCATGATCATCCAACTCCTCCCCAACCTTACCCCAGCCACTCCGCCCACCGGCCCAGTTCCAGGCAGTCTGCCCACCAGCCCTGCCCCTGAGTTACCTGCCCCGGTCATTGCAGCCGCTGCTCCGGAACCCAAGATTGGAAACCCCGAGCGGTTCAACGGCGATTCAACCCAGGTCCGGCCATTCCTGACTAGCTGCCGACTTCAGTTCTCCTTGCAGCCAAGGACCTTCGCCACGGAAGGGGCTAAAGTTGGGTATGCCATCACTCACCTGACGGGCCGAGCTCGACTCTGGGGAACAGCAGAGTTCGAACGTCAAACCCCCGCATGTGCAACCTTCAACCTGTTTGCTGAGGAGATGCTGAAGGTGTTTGACCTGGATTCACCAACCGCAGAGGCGTCTCGTGAACTGTTCAGTATTCGACAAGGTAGACGTACAGTCGCAGACCATTCCATCGACTTCCGAACCCTGGCAAGACGAAGTTCTTGGAACACACCATCGTTGGTGGACGCGTTCTTCCATAGCTTGGCCGACTATATCAAGGACGACTTGGTCTCCCATGAACTGCCTTCCACTCTTGATGAAGCCATCGCACTGACTGTCCGGATCGACAGAAGGATACAGACCCGTCGTCGTGAGAGGGGGCGCCAAGATCCACCAACTACCGGCATTCGGAGAGATCCGACTGGGCTCCTGTCATCTACTGCCACTCACCCAAGTCAGCTTGACCAGTCTGAGCCCATGGAGATTGGGCGAGCCTCTCTCACTCCTGCAGAGCGCCAGCGCCGCTTCACCTCAAACCTCTGCCTCTATTGTGGAGGTGATGGACATCGTGTGGTAACCTGCCCTTTTAAAAGCCGAAGCTCACCGGGCATAGGGGGAGTCCGGTTGAGCTCAATGACCATCCAGTCCTCCGACCGCAAACCCCTGCTGCAAGTTCACCTCCGCCTCTCTGACTCAACTCACACCCTGGCTGCTCTGGTGGATTCTGGCGCCGAAGCCAACATAATGGACATCAAGCTGGCACGCCAACTGGGACTGGAGAACCACCGTTTGACACCTCCTATTCCTGCCCGGGCACTGGACGGACACTTACTCGGATCGGTCACTCATGTCACGGCCCCGGTCTCGATGGGTCTGTCCGGAAACCATCAAGAAACTATCCAGTTTCACCTGCTTCCCTCTCCAGGCCAACCCCTCATCCTGGGTTACCCATGGCTCCGCCGGCACAACCCTCAGCTCGACTGGGTGACCGGGGTGATCAGGGAGTGGGGGGAGGACTGCCACCGAACCTGCCTGCTTGCTGCCGCACTACCCCCTCGGCCAGTACCCACTAACTCCGCTCCTGACCTCTCCAATGTCCCAGAATGCTACCATGGTCTCAGAGAAGTGTTTAACAAAGCAAGAGCCACATCTCTGCCCCCTCACCGACCGTACGACTGTGCCATCGACCTCCTCCCTGGAACAGCCCCTCCAAAGGGCCGTCTTTATTCGTTGTCTGCTCCTGAAAGAAAGTCCATGGAGGACTACATCAACGACTCTCTGTCCGCAGGATTAATCCGTCCATCTTCATCTCCTGCTGGTGCTGGCTTCTTCTTTGTGGGGAAGAAGGACGGATCTCTTCGCCCCTGCATCGACTACAGGGGACTCAACGACATCACAGTGAAAAACCGTTACCCTCTGCCTCTGCTCACCTCTGCCTTTGAGTTGCTCCAGGGAGCCACTGTTTTTACCAAGTTGGATCTCAGAAACGCTTACCACCTAGTCCGGATCCGGGAGGGAGATGAATGGAAAACCGCATTCAATACACCAACAGGCCACTACGAGTATCTGGTTATGCCTTTTGGCCTCACCAATGCTCCTGCTGTGTTCCAGGCTCTAGTGAATGATGTGCTGCGGGACATGTTAAACAAGTTTGTCTTCGTTTACCTGGATGACATCTTAATCTACTCCAGAAACCTGTCTGAACACACCCGCCATGTCCAGCAAGTCCTTCATCGTCTCCTGGAGAATTCCCTCTACGCCAAGGCAGAGAAATGTGAGTTTCACGTCAAGACAGTGGCCTTCCTGGGGTACATAGTGGCAGAGGGAAGTATCCAAATGGATCCTGCCAAAATATCAGCAGTCACTTCATGGCCAGTTCCGGAGAACAGAAAGAAGCTGCAACAGTTTCTGGGGTTTGCTAACTTCTATAGAAAGTTTATCCGGAACTACAGTACCATTGCTGCCCCTCTCACTGCTCTAACCAGCACCAAGCAACCCTTCGCCTGGACCCCAGCAGCCGACAAAGCCTTCAGTACCCTCAAGGTAAGGTTCACCTCCGCTCCCATCCTCCAGATGCCTGATGTGGACCGGCAATTCATTGTGGAGGTGGACGCCTCGGATGTGGGAGTTGGTGCTGTGATTTCTCAGTGGGCTGCGGAGGATAGGAAGCTCCATCCCTGTGCCTTTTTCTCACGTCGGTTGTCCCCCTCTGAGTGCAATTACGACATAGGGAACCGAGAGCTGCTGGCTGTGAAGCTTGCCTTGGAGGAGTGGCGTCACTGGCTGGAGGGGTCCACCATTCCATTTCTCGTTTGGACCGATCATAAGAACTTGGAGTACATCCGCACGGCCAAACGGTTGAACTCCAGGCAGTCCCGCTGGGCCCTGTTCTTCACCAGGTTTAATTTCACTCTGTCATACCGGCCTGGATCACGCAACACCAAGCCAGACGCCCTCTCCCGTCAATTCCAGAAGGATGACACCCCCTCCAAGGATCCTGTGTCGATTCTGCCAAGTCCCTGCATTGTAGCAGCTCTGACCTGGGCTGTTGAGGAACAGGTGCTGGAAGCTCTCCGTAACCAGCCAGGTCCCAGCGCTTGCCCAGCTGACCGCCTGTTTGTCCCCGAAGACCTGAGGTCCCAGGTCATTCAGTGGGGACATGACTCCCGCCTAGCTTGTCACCCTGGCTCCACCCGCACTTACAACCTGCTCGCCCAGAGGTTCTGGTGGCCCTCTCTGAGAAGGGATGTACGGGAATTCGTCCAAGCCTGCCCCATCTGCAACCAACACAAGTCGTCCTGCCAGCCCCCAGCCGGATTGCTGCAGCCCCTGCCTGTGCCCAGACGTCCCTGGTCTCACATCGCCCTTGACTTTGTCACGGGGCTGCCCCCTTCAAGTGGCATGACCGTCATTCTGACCATAGTTGACCGATTCAGCAAGATGGCACACTTCGTTCCCCTCCCCAAGCTCCCAACCGCCAAGGAGACCGCCCAGGTGGTCCTGGAACACGTCTTCCGGATCCACGGACTGCCAAGGGATGTAGTTTCTGACCGTGGCCCACAATTCTCCTCCGCCTTTTGGAAGGAGTTCTGTCACCTGCTGGGAGCCACAGTCAGTCTGACTTCCGGATTCCATCCCCAATCCAATGGGCAGTCAGAGCGGGCAAATCAGGAGCTCGAGAAGGCACTGCGATGCATGACCTCACGCAACCCCCACTCCTGGTCGCAGCAACTGACATGGGTGGAGTACGCACACAATTCTCTGACCTGCTCTGCCATCGGTATGTCCCCCTTCCAATGTGTTTATGGATACCAGCCTCCTCTATTTGCCAGCCAGGAAGGGGAGGTTACTTGCCCATCTGCACTTGCTTTTGCCCGTCGATGTCGCCGCACCTGGTCACAAGCCCGAGCCACACTCCTCAGATCCGTTGCCAGCTACACTACCGGGGCCAACCGTCGGAGAATTCCTGCTCCCACCTACCATGTTGGTCAAAGGGTGTGGTTGTCATCGAAGAACCTGCCACTCAGGGTGGAGTCGCAAAAGTTGGCACCTCGGTTCCTTGGCCCATTCCCTATTGTAAGAGTGATTAGCCCAACTGCTGTCCGGCTCCAACTGCCTAATTCCATGAGGGTGCACCCCACTTTCCATGTGTCTAAGATTAAGCCCATTCATGAGAGTCCGCTGGTCCCTGCTGCGCCTTCTCCTCCTCCTCCACGGCTCGTCGATGGTGGTCTGGTTTACACCGTCCGCCGCCTGCTTCGGTCCAGACGGAGGGGTAGGGGTCTCCAGTACCTCATTGACTGGGAGGGCTATGGACCTGAGGAAAGGACCTGGGTGCCGGCTAGTCGGATTGTGGATCGGACTCTCATCACCGCCTTCCACCAACGGCATCCTGATCAACCTGCAATCCGTAGGGGCCGCCCCAGAGGGGTCCCTGACCGTCCTGTCCGCTCGGCTTCCTGTCCTGTGCCTGACCCTGTCTCGGGACCTGTCCCATCTCCCGACCACGACCCTCCGGCTTCCTCCGAGGATGAGGACGTTCACTCGGACCGTTCGGAGGAGTTCTAGCCCTCCTCCGGCTCCCCTCCTCCCGCCCGGCGTGGTGTTGCTCTTGGGACTTCTGGGGCCGTCCCTTGGGGGGGGGGTTCTGTCATGAGCCCTCTCACTCCACCGGGTTACCACCTTAATTGGTTTCCATTATCTTCCACTCTGCTCACCACTCTCTCTACTCAGCCTAACTAGCTCCACCTGTCCCTGCTCTGCTCTGCTCTAATTACTCTACCAGCTGCGCTGCATTACCCACTAACCTCTCCCAGTATTTAAAGCCCTGTCTTTCAGCTCTCCTTTGTCAGATTGTCTGCAAAGCTCACACCCGGAACCTGTTTGCTCGCGCTTCTGGCTCACTCTTGTTTTGTGACCCCGGACCTGCCTGAATCTTGGATACTCTTCTGCCCCAGAAAACCAGACCTGCTTTCTGCCGTAACGACTCCTGACTACTCTTCGATCCCGGTACTCTGACCAGCCTTCTGCCTTGCTACTACGAATTTGGATTTCCCTTGAACGTTTAATAAACTTTCTGGTGTGACGCAATTGTGGTCCTCTGGTCGTCTGTCTGAACCGTGACACAACTACTACTGCCCTACTAAAATTTACAAATGACATTCTGTCAGCAGCTGATAATAACATGCCCACTGGTGCCATATTTATTGACTTATCAGAAGCCTTTGATATGGTCAACCCATACCTTCTGCTAGACAAACTATACTCTATAGGGCTTTCTACTAATGCTTTATTTTTCTTTAATTCATTTCTTCACCATATAACTCAATGTGTCTCCTTTCAGGGAAGTCAATCAGCAGGGACGTGCCCCCCCCCCAAAAAAAAAAAAACTCACGGGCTATATGAAGGACTGAGAATAACAGAGCCTTTATTAAAATATATATACACTTCTATATATATAGAAGTAAAACACTGAAATACAGCACTCAATCATCTTAACTAATAACACAGATCAATATCCTATCAAGTCACTGATAGGTTTCTCCAAATGTGGGCTCATCATCTGACCAATTACATATTATTGTTATTGCCATTATCATTATTATTTTAATGCCCACTAGTGGTATTTATGTTCTGCTCAGGCAAGATCTTTGAAATGATAGCCTATGTTTTTTTAGATTACAATTATTTAGCATGCAGCTCTTTAACCCTGTACTTTCTAGCATGGTCCTCTCATCTCATATTTGGTGATCATCACTTGGGCCTACCTTCCCTATGTGCCTCCTCCTGGTCCACATTTTCCTCACATGTTCTGGAGGCTTGTGACTGCTCCTCATCTTAAATGTAATGTAGTTATGAAACATTGCCATTAGTAGGCTAAAATATGAGTCTGATTAATTAATCAATTCGCTTACACAGTGTCATGTCATCTTTATCACAGAAAGTTTCTGTCTCACCTGCTGGTTGGCTTTTTCGCAGCCAACCCTGCAGTGATGTGCTGCCCTTTGCTGCCTCCCTGAATTGTCTCTCCTTCTCCTGAATCCGCCTCTTTTCAGTGGGCATCTTGGCTTCAAACAATACCCAAAATAGTGAATAGGATTTAAGCATTTAACCATTTTGAATAAAATAATTAATGTGATACATTACCTCCATCATTCATTCTTGCTAAAACAAAATGTGAGAAAGTAACTATCAGCATACATGTAGCTTAGTTTGCCAAACGCAGGGGTTGGCAAACATTTTGGCTCAAGGGCCACATTGGGTTTTGAAAATTGGCCGGCGGGCCGCACAGTAGGCTAGTAGCATAATGGTCAAGTTAGTTCTGCTGCAAAGGAGATAACTAAGAGTAGCCTAGGCCTATCATCTCTATTTAACATGGTGTTTTGACATTGTAAACGTTCTCTAAGAGTAAAAAGCAGTTTGCGATAAAGCTAACCAATGTCGTCTCTGTCACAGGAAAAAAATAGCGAGCAGCCTGATAACCAAATTAAATGCTCGGCGGGCCGGATGAAAGTGCTTGGTGCGCGGGCCGCAGTTTGCCTACCCCTGGCCTAATGCCTACCAAAACTGGCTATGTGGTAGGCCCTAACCGGCTGCTTATCTGCGAGCTATCTGTCTGATTATTTAGGCTAAACGTGGCAAACTCAAAGCCTGGATTTATGAAGATTTGAATTAATTTCATAAAACTTGATGATGATCGTTCGTTTGTTATACATCACAAACTCACTTTTTCCGACAACGTGGTTTCGCGACAATCTCCTTCTAAGGCCGCTCATGCAGGCTCAGCTCAGGTGCCGGTCGCGTGCAGCGCTTCAGCCACGTAAACAAAGTTTGCCCTTCCCCTACTGACTTTCACTTTCGGTGCCCGAATGGAAGTGAATGAGGCTTTGCGATTTTTTTTATCTAGGCCTACGTGAAATTCTGCATCCACTGCATTCCGTACGATTTATTTATTTATTTATTTATTTTCCCCTCGGAAGGGCAACGTGAGTCGAGAAGGCCATATGGGCAGTTGCCCGGGCAACCTGAGCAACCCCCCTGTGCACGTCCCTGTCAATCAGAGTATAAGATTATTGATAAGGGTGTTCCACAAGGCTCATCACTGGGCCCTCTGTTGTTCTCAATATTCATGAATGATCTCCCTCAAGTCTGTTCTGATTGTCTTATCCACTTATATGCTGATGATACAGTTCTGTATGCGTCTCACAAATACAAGATACTTTGCAATTTAATTTCTCCCGGATTCAGTCATGGTTCTCATCAAATAAGCTTCTCTTAAATAAGAAAAAATCATACAATATGTTGTTTTCCACCCGACCTGACTCAGGCCTAGTCCACACGTACCAAACCAATCTTTTTTTCCTCCGTCTTCCCTGGAACCGTATCAAGAATATTTGCGTCCAAACGGATCCATCTCAACACGACTCAACACGTTACTTCATACCCCAGGCCTATAGGTGACACTGTTTCTTTACAGAAATTGACCAAAACTGGCAAAATGTGCGCTTTAAAAACAGACAGAATAGGCTACGACAAAATGGCTAGTGTAAGGAAACCAGAATTGTTTGTGTGGACTGATGATGAACTGTCAACTGTAGCCAACTGTAAAACTAATAAACTTTATTTTACGGTTTGTGAAGGGTGCAGTCCCGTCCTTTATTTGGCTAACGCAGGTAGGCCTACTAATCACCTTTACTTTCTTTGGTTGTAGGATAGTCAGTGATTCACATTAGTTTTGGCTATCACCGCAATTAGGCTACTAAACGCAAGGCTTACCCAAGTTCTAGGCTATTCTGTCGCCACATTTATAATATTGCTATAAAACCTTCGTTAGTAACAGTCAATACTTTTGCCTGCATCAAATCGTGCATTTGCATTCAGTGTGCTACCATCGGCTTAACGTGAGTTCTAAGCGTCTTTGTATGCTTATATCTGATTTCACTTGACTGTGAATGCATGTATATATGTTGTAAGACATGTAAAATAAATGAATGACACTGGCACTACGCACAAATTAATGTAGCCTAAACTTACACCACACTTTCCTAATAACTTAAGTTCTCTCGCGTCATTGACAGTAGCTAGAATGCATAAAAAAACACCGGGAAAAACAGTGTTCAGTCCACCAAGTCATAAGCTATCGGCGCTGCGCAGCACCAGTTGTGATATTTATCTTACGGAGTGTAATCGTAGGTAATGTCATGTATGAAAACTAATATTGTTAGGCAATACTATAAGTGCAAGTCCAGGGCAGCTGAGGTGTGGCGATGACATCATCGATATGCAAGCAGGATGTGCGGTTTCGCTGTCTAAACGAACTCAAACAGGCTACGGTTTCAGATTTCTCCACTCTGGGACCAGGTTTCAGAAA
Source organism: Alosa sapidissima (assembly GCF_018492685.1). Classification (NCBI taxonomy): domain Eukaryota; kingdom Metazoa; phylum Chordata; class Actinopteri; order Clupeiformes; family Clupeidae; genus Alosa; species Alosa sapidissima. Next base: position 27,735,753 of record NC_055957.1, on the reverse strand, counting down.
AGTGCGGTTTCGGGCAGTGTGTTTACAGGATTCGTTTGGACGCTCGGCCAAGACGAAGCAAAACCTCTGCGTTTAACCTAAAAAGCGTCTCCGTGTGGACAGTCCCTCAATGATGTCAAGTAACTGGTCAATTACCCTGAATGATGGAACAGTACTCGAACAAACTGAGGAATTTAAATATCTAGGCATTTGGCTTGATTCACGGCTATCCTTTAAATCTCATATTAATTATATAACTAAAAAAATACTTGGCTCCCTGAAATCTCTTTATCGTTCTATTGATTGTTTTTCACAAGATGTTAGGAAAAGAATTGTGATGCAATTATTATTCCCGATACTGGACTATGGTGATGTTATCTATGGCAGTACCTTTGATACAAATCTTCGTCCTCTTAATGTATTATACCATAGTCTCTGTAGGTTTGTGCTCCGGTGCCCCTACAGAACCCACCACTGTACAATGTTTGAGGCCTTGAACTGGCCAAGTCTCAAAAACAGGAGGCAGCTCCACTGATTAACTTTTGTTTTTAAATGTATTTACCTTATGTGCCCGTTATACCTGAAAGAACTATTAATTCTCTTTAGTTCCCAATACAGTCTCCGGCACACAGACCACTTATTCCTAGTTACCCCACGGCTCAATAAGGAAATTGGGTGTCGGGCCTTTAAATTTAGAGCACCGGCAGACTGGAATGCACTTCCTATCTCTCTAAGGTCTATCACATCTCTCCAAATTTTCAAATCAGCTATAATGACGCATTTTGAAACTCCCTGCTCATGTTTTTAAATTATTACTATTTTATTTTTACTTAATTTTTTATTTTTTATTATTATTTTTATTTTCTTTCATTATCTCTCTCTTGTCTTTTTATGCTCAGAGAAGGACATAAATTGTGATTATTTTATTTTATTTTATTTTATTCAAGTGCTAAGTATAGTTCACAGGCGTGCTAACGTACCCTGTGTTTCTGTTTACATGCCTATGTGCTGGAAACTTAGTGGTTGGTGAGGAATGGGGTTGGGGCTGGTCTGGGGTGAAATGTTTGTTGTGTTGAGTGTGAATGTGTTTGTGTCTTGTGTTTTGTCTAGTATGTATTTTGTTATTATTTCAAAAAAGGGCATGTAATGTATTGATGGACCCCCTTGAAAACGAGATGATTCATCTCAAGGGGCTATCCTTAATAAAATTGAAATTGAAATTTGCCATCACTCTTTCCTTGTGCTCAGTTTTTTGATGGATTGAGGTCCAGACTCTGGCTGACCACTCTAAAATGTTGATATTGTTCTCTGTTAACCATTTCTTGCCTTGCTTGGCTGTATGTTTTGGATCATTGTGTGGTTTAATGGTCCAATGCTGTCTATTGGGGTAGGTCTCTCGGCACACTGCCTGATCTTTTCCAGAATCTTAATGAAGCCCCTTGTTTTAGTGTTACCGTGTACTTTGAGAAGGTCACCAGGTCCCCCTGGTTGAAAAACATCCAAAAAGAATAATTTTCTCACCCCCACACTTAAAATGGACATGGCGTCATTGGGATTTAATGCTTCTTTTTTATATACCAATCTCAAATTTGGTCTCTGCATTTACAAACACAAACAGCACACAGTGAGGTGAAGCACACACTAATCCCGGCGCAGTGAGCTGCCTGCTTCAATGGCGGCGTGCGGGGAGCAGTGAGGGATTAGGTGCCTTGCTCAAGGGCACTTCAGCCGCGGCCCACTGGTCAGGGCTCGAACCGGCAACCCTCCGGTTACAAGTCCAGAGTGCTAACCAGTGGGCCACGGCTGCCCCTCGTCTTGTAGAGACTTGGAGAGGCTTGGTAGGTGAGAGCTGTGATGGCAAATAAAGATGTTTCCACTGATTATTTAAAAAGGGTAAAAGTGTTAAAAAAGATGAAACAACTTATTTTTCTGATTCCATGTTTCTACCACATTGTCTACTAACCTTTTGGCATGTTGAAGTGTCATTTTCAGTCAGAGCAAATATTGCTAAAGAGAAAATCAACATTAAATCAATATTTGTCGGGGTATGAATCATTTTGTTCTTAACTGTATATGCCATACTTCTTTCTTTCTTTCTCCTCATATGTGCAGAAATGTGATGTTCCGACTTCTCCTCAGACTTGTTTGACCATGGGGACCTGGGTGTGGGTGTGTGGGGTGGGGTATGGGGTGCACCTGTACAGTGGCGAGTGCAGACATATGGCCGTTGTAATTGGCTACAACAGCACAGCTGCAGGATCTCTCCTCTAAGACTTACTCTTCACTAATAACGCCCACAAACAAGAGGCTATTCCAGCACACACACACACACACACACACACACACACACACACACACACACACACACACACACACACATACACACACACACACACACACAGTTTATACCCAAGTTTATATTAAATCACACAATACAGTATACACTTATACAAGCAATCACACACAGACACACACAGACTGAAATGTAATGCATTTACAGTACAGGTACACACACACACACACACACACACACACACACACACACACACACACACACACACTATGAAATGTTAAAACTTAAAATGGTTGAATTTAATTTACATCTTTTTGCCCTTTGAAAATACTATTAAAATTCAACATAGCAATAAAGATGAAAAACATGACAGATAAATATCCTGAGAAGGTCGCAAATTTGCAAATAGTAAAATGTGATTACAGTAATAGCAGTTTCTCATAATCCGAAACCATATTTTGATGTTCAGCTTCCATATATCCAACACACATGTATTCATTAGGTCTAGCTCGAGGTAGTAATTATCTCTACGGTGATTAAGCTACCATTTAAATACTGTGTAAGACCTATTCACAGTGCTCATTCCATTAAACTTACACAAAGACACTACTCATCAATACAACACAAGCCAATTAGGCCAGCTTCCTATCGTGGGAGAGGAGGGTGCCATATTTTAAGTGAAATGTGTTACAGGGGTGTGTGTGTGTGTGTGTGTGTGTGTGTGTGTACGTGAGTGTGTGTGTGTGTGTGTGTGTGTGTGTGTGTGTGTGTGTGTGTGTGTGTGCAAATGAGACAAGGTAAACTCAGAGTGTGAGCATATGCATCAGGAGAGGTGTCAGGAGGAGGTTCGATTCCATTGAGGTGGCATGAGAGAAACAGTGCTGTAATCACACCTTCAGAACCATATATTTATCCCTCCTCTCTCGCTCTCCATCTCTCTCTCCATCTTTTCTTTTCTCTCTAACTCTCTAGCTCTCTTAATCTATTAGTATAACTGTATCTGTATAATAGACTCTCTCTCTCTCTCTGTCTCTATCTTTCTCCCTCCCACTCTCCTGTTCTCCCCCCCCCTTCCTCTCCCTGATGCATCGCTGGTTGCTGGTCTCTCCTGGCGACATGGAGCCAGTCATTGAGGTCGTTTGACTCCCTACGGGTGTCGGCTGATCACCCACTCCACGCTCACCTGACGCAGGTGGCATGTCAGCTGACCTGAGACGCTCCATGTCCTCTTGTCTTGTCTCTTCCGTGGTGCGGAGGCCCTGTGCTTCATTAGCGGCTCCTCTCCACACCTCCACCCCTAAAAGCTGATAATGTGATAATTAAAACAACTGATGACACGGAGCTCTTGCCCACACCTCAACACAAAATGTGTTTCATCTTCAGCCTGGTTGTAATGGTGGTGGTTGTGGGGGGGGGGTGTGCTTGCTATAGGGAAATGACAGTCATCCGTCAACCTTGGTGTCACCCCCCCTCCCCAACACACACACACACACACACACACACACACACACACAGGTGAACCAAGCACAGCTCTCTGGGCTGCGGCATCCAGAGAGCCAGAAGACGGAGTAACAGCACAGTCACACTTTCAGGTGCCCTTTTAAAACTGTTGCTTGATCAGTTTGTGATTTTGTGTGTGTGTGGGTGCGAGAGAGAGAGAGCGAGAGAGAGAAAGAGAGAGAGAGAGAGTATAAGGGAATCCATGTCTTTATATCCTGGTATGTGTACCTGATTTGGGAGGTGAGAACTGTACCTTTCTCTCTCTTTTGGGCCCTCTCTTCCTTTCTCAACCACACAATGATTTATTACCTGAAAAGACCAGAGAACTAATTAGTGGAGTAATTAATTAATCCAAATTTGCATATTTGCATTTGCAATTAGTGCAGTCAACTGATTAGTCTGAAATGGGGAGTTTGACTCATCAGATGCTAGAGTGTGCACTGGACCAGAACCTACCAGCTGAGACATTTTAGTGGGGCAGGCTGTGTGTGTGTAAGTGTGTGTGTGTGTGTGTGTGTGTGTGTGTGTGTGTGTGTGTGTGTGTGTGTGTGTGTGTGTGTGTGTGTGTGAGAGAGAGAGAGAGAGAGAGAGAGAGAGGGGGGGTCTGTGGGATGTGTAGAGGAGCGGGTCAGTGTATGGAAGAGTGTGTCAAGGAAAGTCAAGGATGAGTGAAAAAAGTGAAAAGTCAAGGATATACACAGTGACATACTGTCATTAGGTCAATACTGGAAAGATTGATGCAGGCATTCATGCCACTGACTAGAAAATTCTAAAGCTCTTCAGCATCTTCACATGATCCTAACAGCACATAGTCTGTCTCTCTCTAATGTGTCGTTTTTTTTTTATCAAATGCTCCTTGCAACTTTGCCTTAGAACTTTTATTAAGCAGGATCTCTTTAAATTACTTCTGAGAGTCCTTGTATTTGCTTACATAGCCTTAACTCAATCATAGTTTGTGAAGTATACATATTCAGTACTATCATACGCATTATACACGACAGAGGAGGATTTTTATTTGGTATTTTTGCTGCCTGTTTGAATTTTAACAGAATTGTCCTTGCCTTATCTATCGTTGCCTTGAACCTTGAACTTCTTTGTTCTCATTTGTTTTAAGAAGCAGCTTAAATACAAACAAATAAAAAATACTCCCGATTCTTTGTGGTGATGGAGATGCAGATGAATTGAGCATTAATCTTTTTTTTCCTTAAGTCTGAATTTTTGGGGATGGGAAATGAAAGGCTCCCAATGCCCATTACCAGAGATGCCAGATGAGCTGTGCGGGATGCAGCTCCCTGGAGACCGCGCCACGTGATCAGTGCTGCCACAAGACGTCAGTGGCAGATGGCATGGGTACCCGCTCTGGCAGTTGGCATGAGTGTCATTTCTCAGTGAGAGAGAGAGAGAGGGAGAGAGAGAGAGAGAGAGAGAGAGAGAGAGTCTGACAGTCCTGCTCAGTGCACAAACGAGGTTGGTGAAAACAAGGAAGGTTTGAGCATACAAGGCAGGTGTTACCAGGATATCCAGACAAGGAGAACTCAAAGGTAAAGCATGTTTATCTGTTTTTCTTGCTTCTCTGCTGAACTGTGGTGCATTTATACATGCAGTACATACAGAGACATTCCTATGTTGCTGTAAAATAAAGGATTAATGCAATGGAGTTACATTACAATTTAAGAGTTGCAGTACCTATACTACTGTGGCTGCAATTAGTAAAATATAGAAAGCTGGGTGCAGTAATAGGCTTCTGCAGGCCCATAGCCCCTGTAGCGCACAGACTCATGTGATGACTTGCAGACAACTATGATGCCGCTCATGTTTATTTTTCTCTATCGGTGTTATTGTTCTACAGGGACATGTTGACGTTACCGTTCGAAGAGAACGACATGATGTGCGAGCCTCCTTTTGGTGCCAGTTTTCCTCGTGAGAATATTGGTGAGCAACGGAAGCAAGACATCTCTCATCCCGCACCCGACGATACGTCCGAGACAAAAGAGACAGAGGACGACAACTCGGAGAGAGATGAGGACGAAAGAGACGCCTGTAACGACGAAAACGGACAACATAAACGGAGAGGCCCCCGGAGAAAGAGTGGAGTTCGCGTGGAAAGGGTCAAAATGCGGCGTCAGGAAGCCAATGCGCGGGAACGCAGTCGCATGCATGGCTTGAACGACGCACTGGAGAGCCTGCGCAAAGTTGTCCCCTGCTACTCCAAAACCCAGAAACTGTCTAAAATCGAGACACTGAGACTGGCGAAGAACTACATTTGGGCCCTGTCGGAGACATTGAGTGCCGGTAAAAGACCAGATTTGCTTTCCTTTGTCCAGACACTGTGCAAGGGATTGTCGCAGCCGACCACCAATTTAGTGGCAGGTTGTCTGCAGCTCAACGCCCGAAATTTCCTCACGGATCACAACGGAGATGTGGCCTTCTCTGGCAGGCCTGCATATGACGTGATGTACCCTTACCAGTCCTCGGACATGGGCACGCCCACTGGCCACAGCACCGGCACCATAGACAGCACCAAAACATTCCGACCCTATAACTACCAAGGCGCGTATGAGTCCTATTATGAGGGCGCGTCTCCGGAGGGCAGTAGTCCACAATTCGAGAGTCCGCTCAGCCCTGCGATGAACTTTAACGGCATATTTTCACTAAAGCACGAAGAACCCGCTGAGTATGGTAAGAATAGCCACTACGGAATGCGGTACTGTGGAGTGCCGACTCGAGGGGCACTCGCCCAGAACTCCATGTACAGAATGTCCCCTGACAATCATTTCCCTTACGACCTGCATCTGCGCAGTCAGTCCATCCAAGACGAAATAAATGCGCCTTTTCATAATTAATAGGCAAGTTAAAAGGTTCCAATTCCCTTTTGACTGTTAATTACTGACTGCACATTTAATGCACTGAAGATAAAATCTGTTTTATTCGGGCTTGTTCACAGTTAATTGCTTACTATATGTATTTATTTAATTCCCAATTAATTGGGCCGTTTACAATAATTTAGGTTAATTATTTTCATTTCAGATTTTGTATGACAAGGTTTGAATTGTATTTATTCAATGTATGAAATAAATGCAAAGTCTGTGCAATCAAATGTAATGATGCAATCAGTGTTTTTGTAGTAAATGCTGCTTTTGATTTTAAAGATGTTGAAATAAATTCATCGTAAGGGAGAAATAATCTATGCAACCATGCATTGGTATTAACTGACACCAACAAAACGAAATTTTTGTGAGAACAATATCCTACTGTAAAGTTCCAATGGCACGTCGCATTACTATTTTAAGAGGTGAAAACATCTTGAACATCTATTGATTCAAAAGTAAACCGACTGACAAATCACATTAGTGAGATATCCACTTTCAGGCAGAATTTAACACGATTGAAGTCTAACAGATGGGATGATCTGGCATGAAATTCAGTAGGCTAAACATATAGCCTATTGGCTTATTGTAGATTAACTGGATTTCAGAAATAAATGCAGTTTTTCGTATTCTGCTGTATGCCTTGTATTTTGAAATCATTACAAGTGCAGGGGTAAATATAAAAATACAGAATTGTCTGCTGCTGAAGGCTGTTTGTTTTGTACACAATCTCAAAAAAAATATTAATATTCGTTATTGATTATGGTTGACTATGTAAATAGCCTATTAAAATCATGTACAAATCAACATTGTGATGTTTTTACCCTGCCTGTATAAAATGTCACCTGTTGTATACTTGTATTATTGGCATATGTTTACAGTTTTACTAATTGTGTTTCTTATACCTTTTTATTGATTAATTTACTCATTAATTAATTAATTCGATATAGGCTAGTTGTTGTTTACGGTCTTCTTCTTCTTCTTCTTCTTCTTCTTCCTTTTCTTCTTCTTTTTCTAATTTTGCTGATGACCCTGTCTATTACAGGACATCTGTAATGTGCTGAACTTCTTACTTATTTATTTATTTATTTATTTATTTATCAAAAGAGTAAGTGTCTATTTCAAATAAAAAACGGAACCAAGAGTCTTACCTATAATGTACATATTTTTAAAAGAACAGTGTGACATTTGGTAACTTGGTAAATTAATTAGGCTACATTTTGTTTTACATGTAGCCTAAAGTTCACATAGTTTAATCATCTTGCGTGTAGCCTATGACATTTTATTTGTGGAAGTAAACCGACTACAGCCTATAGCCTGTAATTGTACATAAATGTACACAATTGTACACAAATGTACATATGTTTCCATATAGGCCACCTCGATTTCATGTTTAGTTTAAATACAGTTTAGTTAGTCTAAGTTGTTCGATCAGCTGAAAAAGAAAAAAGCTCTACCAAGTCAGGATAACCCTATAATACATTTGTTTTCAAAATGATCTGATACGATCTGGTGCATAAAGAAGTTTGCGAAATTTAACATTACAGTTGTTGCAAAAACACGAAAACAAGTAGGCCTAATCGCATATCGGATCTCCATAATTATTTTGACGTTATCTAAAACAATTGGCAATAGTGTGTTACATTTCAAGACTGATACAGTGGGATACATAGCACTGTTAATTAGCTAGAGCAAAGGTCCAGTATAACAGCTTTGTTTCAAGTGTTTTAAAAGTCGACTGTTACTGTATATAACTGCATTATATCCATAATCTATGTCGCGACCTGGTCTTTCAATGCATGGAAAGAATAACTGGACATCGGTCAGAAAGACTTGCCATTTGCTCTGTTTTCTGCATTGAGCCAACACACGACTTATGTATAAATAGCCCAGGCTATCTATTACTGCCCTTGCTTTAAAGACCCAAAAACTGAGCAAAATGACTGGGCCTACAGCACTTTGATGCAGTGACATTTCGGATTTGAAAGTAGCAGAAACATCGCAGGTAGATTTGAAAAAAGTTTTTTTTCAGCAGCATTTTACATCCAAGGACATTTGCCTTCGAACATTCGAACAAGGACATTTGCCTCAAAATTAGACTCCCTGTATATCGGCCAAGGCTATCTGAGGCCTAAAATGGTAGAACGATAGAATAGATCATAACAAAACTAGAATTTTTGGATGTGGGGCCAAAGTTCTAACTACAAATAACTCAATGTTAAACAACAACAGCTTTTTAAAGCTCAGCTTTTAAACAACAGCTGTAAAGACGATGCAATATTAGCCATTTTTATTTAAAAGAAATAAATGTTATAGGAAGGATTTTACAAAACATCACAAGGCTGACATACTGTACATATCACATATTTATGACATTATCTCAAATGCACTATTTTGAATCATAGGCTGTGATTAAAGGTTTCATTTTAAATAATGTTATAATGAAAGGTTTAATTTAAAAGACGTCAAAAGTGCATGTTTTGCTAATCATTCACTTTCAGAATTCACTAAATGCATTCATTGATTAGTGCTTCCTGTTGCTTGCACATGAGCCCATGCCCAGTACCTAGGGCCCATGCGGGCTGGCTGAGCTTGGCCTGACTCCTCTGAGCTTGGAAAGGCACCAGCACGCAAATTGGCGCCAGCTTGGGAGGGCGCATCTGAGTTAATTGTTTTTCCTGGTACAATCCGCACCCCAGATAGAAGGTGACTCTAAAGCGGATCAGATCGGATGCCAGGTCATGGCCAGATCCCGATCCGTTTCCATGATGTACACCGTGGAGAGGTTCAAATGGGAAATGCCAGGAAAAAGCAATGGCATCAGCCTGACTGTTTGAGAGGGGTTATGGAAGAGAACGTCCTTGTGTGTGTGTGACTGTACATTTGTATGTGTGTGTGTGTGTGGGTTTGTGTGCTTGTGTTGGGGGGGGGGGGGGGGGGGGCACCCCTCTTGAGGCAGTTTTAGAAATGCCGTTTGAAATTGAATGGGGCCCAGTGGCGCTGTGCTGTTGGCACGCGGGTTAACAGGGTGTCTCTCCTGAGGTTGCCACCACAGCAGGGTACCTTCAGGCCACTTGAACGTCTCTTTACACACACACACACACACACACACACACACACACACACACACACACACACACACACACACACTCGTCCTCCCCCCTTCTCAGTCCTACTGGCCCCTGCCACATGTAATAGTGGCAGCCAGCGACAGGCGGTGTGGGGGTGGAGGACCAGTCTTTGTGCGTGTGACTGTGGGGGGTGGGGGGCTGTACTGAACTCATGAACTCACAGGAGGCTGAGAAATGGGGGGGGGGGGGGGGTGGCACCCAGAGGGCTAACATGTCACTGTTGGTGCTGCACAGTGGCAAGCGGTTAAATGCAATCTCTCTCTTCCTACTTTCTGTCTTTGTCTCTCGTTCTTTTTTTCTCTTCATTCTTCTTCTTTCTCTCTGTTGCTTCACCATCTCTTGTCTCAGTGCCCCCCCCCCTCTCCCCCTTTCCATCTCTCCTTGTTCATTAGATGGGAGGCAGGGGAACAGAATGAAGCATATGGCCCTGTTCGGTGTAGGAGTAGGTGGTGAGAGAGGATATGAGGTGTCCCTCTCTACGTTTGATAGAAAAATATATGACATTCACACTATATTCACTTACTAAGGGCCGTAGCAGCACATTGCATACATATATGGACATATATGAGGCTACTCTCATACGACATACTGGGAAATTGGCATTGGACAATGTAAAAGTCGTTCCATGCATTTCAATAAAGTTACCATTCTGTTGTTATGTTCCTAAAACTAAATAATTAAATACTTTCAATATGAAATAACACAAAACAAAAGAAAACATGAAAGTCTGATCATGGCAGTTCCATGGAGCTGTGCTCCTGCTAAAATTCATTTTTTAACACCGATAACGATGTTACAGCACTTGCAAGTGAAAAACACTACTCCCTTGTGATGGGGATTTAGCGTGCTATGGTTATCAAAAATCGAAGCCCTAAGAGGTTATCAACATTCCCTAAAGTCTAAGCTAAGGGAGGAACCACAGATGGCTCAGGATGTGAATGGCTCAGATTCCTAATAATCATGTCCTCTTGTGGAAAAAGAGAGGCAGTACATGTGTGTGTGTGTGTGTGTGTGAGAGAGAGAGAGAGAGAGAGAGAGAGAGAGACATTCTGTCAGTGAAGAAGAGGGGGAGATACAGAAAGAGAGAAAAAGAGCGAGAGATGAAGGGAAAGCAGAGGGATTTGGAGTTTTAATTAGACAGATTTGAGGAAATATGCCCATTTGGTGGCTGTGTGTGCAGGGAGATGGGCTGGATGCTGCTGGCAGGCTGTGGTATAACAACACCGCACCAGAATATCACCACCACTCCCCACACCACACCAGACCACACCAGACCACACCACTCCCCACACCACACCGCACCGCACCACACCACACCGCACTGCAGGCTCACACGCTCATCTACATGTCAGATTGGTACTGATTTGGCAACAGGCCCAGTCAGGAAGGGAATGAAACCTCTGAACTTGGCACAGTAGTTGGGTTGGGGTTGGACTGGGGGTGGTGGGGGCAGGGGAGAGGGGAGAGGAGGAGGGGGGGGGGGCTGCGGTCTGGGGAGTTTATTAAATGAAGGAGACTAATTGGTTACAGAGTCCGAGTGGCAGCAGTCAGTGTAGCGCGGCCACTGCAGGAGCAGGGCGCTCGTTTTAGTCACGGCAAGGCAGATTGGCAGAAAAACCATGTCCATCCTTTAGACGCTAACTAATAGAGAGGTCCAGCCGCTGGGTTTGTGATTGCTTCTGAAGAGGCGTGTCACAATGCTCAGCGCCCTGCTCCATTATTGTCTGACCCTGTTTGTTTGAGTGTATCTTCTGCCCTTGTGTCTAGATTGTGGAGAACACACACACACGCGCACGCACACACACGCACACACACGCACACACACATGCATACACACAAACACACATAGAGAGAGAGAGAGAGAGAGGAGAGAGAGAGAGAGAGAGAGAGAGAGAGAGAGAGAGAGAGAGAGAGACCAACATATACTGTACACACACATACAATAGTCGCTACTAACACTGTTCATTTTTCATTTTGATGGGGAAGGCATAGTCATGTTAAATCATTTGCGTGTTCCTTATACAACATTAGATAGTATTTTTGTAAAGTAATGCACAAAATGTGTGCATTAATAAGTCACTTACAATGATGTTACATTTTATTTTAAAATATAATTTATATGTGGACACTGTATTCATCCCCTGAATATAACTGTCTTGTAGATGCATCTGAAACAAGCAACAGATGAAGCCACACTGACAGCAGAAGGCATGAAACATGAAGGGTCTGCTCAGACAGACCAGGGCAAGTCTGGACAGCTGAATCACTGTCAAAGGAGGTGACCAAGGATTAGGACCTGTGCCGAACTAGAAAGAGCCCGGACATCTGAATCTCTCACTGACAGCAAGAGAGAAGAGGGGAGGAACGGATGGTTCCAGCTTGAGGGAGTGCAAATCCATTCACTATACATTACAATAATATCACATCCATTGGTCAAATCAAATCCTTAAAAGAGAGGAATATCTGGCTGTGATTATTTTGCTCATTCATTTATTACTTGTTATTGGGTAAGGAGGACCATCACAAGTTAGTTAGCTTTGAACATTGCCCATGAATCACAGATTTTTTGAAGCCGTTAAATAAGCTCATTCATTTTCTAGATACTGTTGACCAGGGTTGTTTATTACTCGGCAAAAGGTAATCAGAAATGAGCTGGCATTGGTCTCAGACACATACACAGAGAGCATCATGGGAAACCCATGACCAGAGGATATACAGTATACTTGTCATCATACCGTATGATTGACAATACATCAGTAATTCATACATTGGCCGCATAAAACAATGGGTAAGAATCATCACAAATAAATGCCATAGGTAAAGAAAATACTCTTTTTTTCATTCATTTATTCATTCATAACACACATTTCTTGGGAACACACTCACTCAAAGCATACTAGGAGTTTGTTGAGCTCGAGATGATTATTCCCAAACAAGTCTGTATGCAGTACCATATGGCCTCTCAAGAAGCCATAAGCCCATCTTAAAGAAAAAATGCCATCGGAAGAGGTCACCATGGATAGGATTTCTGAGCTGACAACTTGCCTTCAAAAGGTAGGCCTTGTGGAACTGCAGTGTCAGTTCCACATCTGGGCCAAAGTGCCCACGGGGACCCAGGTTCCATTCTGACCTCTGGTCATTTCCCAAACCCTTATCTTTCTCCCACTTGTTTCTTTTCTCTCTCTCTCTTTATTTGTCCTGTATACCAACATGACAATATATCTAATTACATTTAGGTATCCCTTGCCTTAAGAGTAGATTAGATTAGCCAAGGGTATATGTGCATGTGTGTGTGTGTGTGTGTGCACATACTGTGAAATGATTACAGAAATTGCTTGTAAGCAGCATTTATTTATTTAACATTATTCTCACAAACCCCAGGGAGACAAAACTGCAAATTCTGTTGCCTTTTCTCTGCAAAAAAATAATAATCACCAGGATAATGAATGTTCACTGATGGTCAAAACTGCTGAAATAAGAGTTAAGAGAGGAAACTCCTGAGAAAATGATGAAAGGTTGCCCACTAAAGATGTAACTTGTTTCCCATACCACTGGGAAAGCTATACACATACACATGCAATTCCAATACCAACAGAGGGGGCATTAGAATGTAAGTGATGAGATGCCCCCCACCCAACCCCCTATCCATCTGAGAAAGGTCCTTATTCAGGTCAGGGCTTATTCCTGTTAAAGGAGATTTCTCCCCTGTCACAGTGCCATATGCCTGGTCTTACGTGTATAGAATTTAATTGACTAGAGAGATTTATTCCAGACCAAAAAACATACACTCACGGAGTGCTACGCGTCTATCAGTCTGTTTTATTTCTTTCCCCTCAATTTCTCTGCCCCATGCTACACCTCTTCTGCCCATTCCACACGGTCTCTCTCTCTCTCTCTCTCTAGCTCTCTCTCCCTCTCTGTCTCGTCCCCTGGGACTGTGCCCACACGCCACAAGCCTCTGCCTCTCATTGGTGGGAGGTCTGTTGTCTGGCAGTGGTGGATGGGCGTGTGATGGTGCTGGTGCTGGTGCTGGTGGTGGAGGGGTGCTCTTGGTTCTGATCCAAAAATGTGTCAGGCGGGACATGCATGGGCTGCTGCTGCAGGCTGGGATGGTGCCGCTAATGGGCTCGGCAGCCGTCAGCGCCACCTGGGGAATCGGGGGGAGGGGTAGGTGCCGTGCCGGGTTCCAGCCAGGGAAGAGGAATGTTCTCTGGGCCCCTTCTGTCCAGTGCTGTCCATCTCCGGGATCTTATACCTATAGCTACATGACAACACTTTAGTTTATTGTTTATTTATTCACTTTTTGTCATTTCATTTTTCAGTCTCTTTTCTATCTATCTATCTATCTATCTATCTATCTATCTATCTATCTATCTATCCGTCTGTATAGTCAGTCAGCTGTCTACCAATGTCTGTTTATCGATAAACTCACTTAGTGCGGCACTGCAGTGAAGTGAAATCAAAATAAACAGCACACAATAAATCACCTGTGCTTCGGGGCACTCCTGTGAAATGTGCTGAAATGAGTTGTGCATCCCTCTTTCCCATAACTGAGACCACCGGCAAAGACGAGATTCCCAAAATACCGATATCACTAGAAATGACAAATAATGTTTGAAATATCCTATTAATTCATTTATGTGAGATAGAAAAACATTTTAATGTCTTGTTAAAAAAAAATCTGTGTGCATGTGTGGGGTGCGGGGGGAGAGAAGCCGTAAACATGCAGGGCAGGTGTTGACGATGCAAATGAAACGGACGACAGATGGTGAGCTTCGCGATCGCTCACTGCGCAGATAATGGATGAAGGTAATCAAATTCCTCTGCGGGTTTGTGACTTTCCTTAGAACTTTCTCATCAATGGCGCGATCAAACACAGCACTATACGCCTGTTCCACTAAAAAAATAAATGAATAAAATATACACCTGCTTTTACTGATTTTTAGTTCTAACTGTATTATAAAAGTGAACATCAAAATGCAGCACATTTCATGTAATGGCTTTGCTGAGAAACTAAGTAAGCCATCAGAAGTTTGTTGGTGTGGCATTAAACATTTATAGTTGTTGTGCTTCTACCTGTTTTTGTGTGATGGTTTCCAGAAAGATGTTTGATCAAGTGGCAGACATACTTGCCCCAAGCACAGGCACACACACACACACACACACACACCTACAGGCAAGCACTTTGACACACACACAAACACATACACACATATATAGTGAAATGTCAATTTGTTCCCCCAATTGTATCAAGATGACCTGAAATTGGGGGTGCTGTGGCGCAGCAGGCTACAGCGCCCGTAACATAGACCGAGTGTCCACGGGGACCCAGGTTCGAATCCAACCTACGGTCATTTCCCGATCCCACCCCATTTCTCTTTCCTACCTACTTCCTGTCACTCTCTACTGTCCTGTCCTAATAAAGGCAAAAAAAGCCCAAAAAATATACTTAAAAAAAAAAAAAGATGACCTGAAATTATGATCCTCTCTCCTCCTCCTCTTTTAGTCATGATTGGCTTGAGGCACTGTGCCTAAACTAACTCAAACTGGCCCACTGGAAAGGAGAAGCAGCCCACCTCCTCAAGTCAGATGAGTGCATCCCTGCCCTCCAGGAGATTGTTAACAAAGTACCAGTATGTCTTTCTTTCAATATTTTCAATAAGGCCTATCAGTGAACATATGCACAGTGCTTATATGCACTCTCTCCAACAGGAGAGGGAAGGATTGGCTTTGGCGGTGAAAGACATAGCATTAACAAAGGAAGCCATTTCACAGGTTTTCTCTTTTGCACAGATTTTCCATTTTCCAAATGAATGTGTTAATTGTGCCTCACACTGTCTCGGGGCATGATGGCATATTGGAGGCAGAAGGTGCGAACCTCATTCACATTTTTGTTTTGTGTTTGCAATGTTGCTGATCGTATCTTTTCTTGAGAAAAAAAGGGTAAGAATTCTGCGGCAGGAAATAAGGGTAAGAATTCTGCGCTAGGCTCTTATAAGGCTTCAAAAGCAGTTTGGGAGGGCATTTGATTCCCAAAAGGAATGACAAATCTCCCTCATTCCACGTGACCATGTAAAGGTGAAGGTAGAAGTAAGAATGTGATGATAATCTAGCAGAAAGGTATGTGGGGGCATCCATGTTCTGTTATTGGTCAGCCAGTTCACTGAAACTTTTCAACCAGGAATTTACCAAATTACTCCTGTGCACTTACGCTGTCTGTAGTTTATACATGTATACGTACATACATGCACACACAGACACACACACACACACAGAAAAACAAACACACATACACACACACACATACCGTTACTACTATGCGGCACACGTAATGGAGCGCGGGTGTAATGGTGTCCATTCACAGCTGATGGAGCGCTGCTATCCCCGGGCATTGCTGCCAAGCTGCCAGTCTGTGCCGTCACACCTTACTGCCTTTAAAAATTACCCTGCAGAGACGACAGAGGAGAGGGCTGCTTTTTTACCCCCTCTCTCCTCTCCTCTCCCCTCCTCTCTCCACACCATGCCAGCCCGGGAGAGTTTTACGAGCCAGGCACAGTGCCAACACATGCCCACCGGAGGAGGAGGAGGGGTGTGTATGTGTGTGTGTGTGAGAGAGAGAGAGTGTAGAGATATGGGTAGGGGATACAGACTGGATGCATATACTCAAGGAGTGCTTCTCTGAAGGCCCATCGACAAGATAGGGATGGGGCCAATTTATTTTTTGGCAAAAGCAAAAATGTCCCTAGACTCACCAGAGTGATGTAATTTGGAAGGTATGATTACAGTACAATTTCAATTAAAAAAATATTTGCTGAAAATGCTGAGCATTCTCCTTCCCTAACATGCCATTTGTTTACATGTGTTACACTCTAGTCTTGAAAAACCTTAACCACAGAAGTAAGATGTGTAAAATGCAACATGAGAAAATGCAACTTGAGAAACACCTTTTGACTACATTTGTTCTGTCAAACAGTCAACAGAACTACGCCATTATTAAATTAATAAACATTCCCTGGCACTATATACTACACCATTAACTAACATGTGCTTTCACCATACCTGGACAGGTAATCAATTCATCAGGCTTACATGTGATATATGCACACACATGTCTTTTCTCTGTGCTACTTTTTTTCCTCTTTCCTCACTAATCCTCACAAATGGCGCTGGGCGCTGGGACGTAAATCAGAAGGTTATTACTCCGAAGCGTTCATCAAGCCGCGCTGGAGAGACTTCAATGGCCCTGATGAATATGCATGGAAATTTGTTAATTAAGTTAATTATTCTGCTGAAAATTCATTTGTCTTTCCAAGGACATTTCAGCAATGATTCTAACATGTTTCTGCCATTAGTCATGCACTGTGCCGTTCAAAACCCCCCTGGTCCACTTCTCAAAAAAGTTTCACTCATCACAAAATGTTTGTCTGTGTGTGTGTGTGTGTGTGTGTGTGTGTGTGTGTGTGTGTGTGTGTGTGCAGGTGTGTGTGTTCTCTGAGTATGTTTGTTTGTGTATAGACGTGGGTGGTGTAAAAAGTTACGTATTGATCACATTTCCCCATCCAACAACCCCTAATCCAAAACGAAACAAACCAGACGACCAGCTGCTATCCAGTATGAACATCAAATCACACAAATATTTTTTTTCAGAGCCCAAAATAAAACCGCACGGGCAAGCACAGTCTCTGAGGTTAAACAGAGACTGACGCTACTGATTATTCACTGCAAGCACATATGCATGTCCTCATGGAGATGGAGAGAGACAGCGCTGGCAGGTAGCCGCTCTAAGACTGCTATGGAAACTCTAAGGTGAACAGATGCGGATCTGCTGCAATTAAATCTACATCTGGCTCATTAATTATGCTGTATACTTCAGCTTTGTGCCTTTCTGCACCTACTTAAACTCAGATGAAAGAGAAATAAAGTAGGATCCTGTCGCTCTTTAGAAGTTTTTTTATTTTTAGTTTTAAAACTAAAACTCTCTGTTTCTCTTTCTCCCACTCATACTGTTTATGGTAGTAAAGTGGTAAGGTGCATGATCAATGACTTATGTTTTGGTAACTGCAGTGTTGTTTTTTGTTGTTTGTCTAAATGATCTAACAATGAACGTAAATGATTCTGTGCCTGATCACAAGTCCTGCACAATGAAGTCAATTCCTTAATGCAAAGTCAGGTGTATTCCAGTGACTGTGAGTATGTGTGTGTGAGAGAGAGAGAAACAAAGAGAGAGAGAAAGAGGGGAGGGGGTCAAATTCCCTGCACTTGTCATGTGAATTATCGTGATCTTTATTTCATTCTGTCTCCTGGACAACCAGCATTAAGACTGCAGCTGGTAGTCATCTGATGAAGTCAGAGATCACTCCTCCACCTCAGCCCTAGAAATATCCAGACTGTGTTCCCCCTCTGGTGGATATACTAGAAATGGCATCTCAACATGACTTATCCATGCAACCCACGGGAGAAGAATGATCTCTCTCAAAATTAAATTAAATTTCCAATTCAGATGAAAAACAAATTGATAAAGCAAAAGCACTGATTCGGCATGTTTTATCATAATAAGTCCTGAAGAACACACAAAGACAAACTCTTGAGAGAGTGTTTGTGAGTAAGCACTTATACTAGCAGCGAGAGAGAGAGAGAGAGAGAGAGAGAAAGAGAGAGAGAGAGAGAGAGAGAGAGAGAAAGAGAAATGTGAGAGAAGATGGTCAAAGAAGTCTGATGAGGAGCAATCGAGCAGAAAACAACAGCTGTTTGCCTCCTGGCAAAAACACAATTGTGCTTTTGCCAAGGAGGCACAAAGACAGTAAAGGAGAATGTCTTTGGGAAAGTAGCCGACAGATGTAGAATATTGGTTTATGTGACACACTCTACCCCAGCCCCCCGCCCGGCCCTATTTTTTTTTTTTTTTAAATGTCCCTGCAGCACAAAATAATTCTGCTACGGTCAGCAGTGATGATACATTCCACACCGTTCCCCCATTGGTGGTCACATCTCCATTCTCACTGCTGCGCCTCCCAGTGTCTTGCGTGGCAGTCACCTGCTGTCTGAATGCCACAACATAGCAGGTTATGGAATGGAACTGAACAGGTCAGGATCAGGGCTGGATCTGGACCTGAACAGAACCACATCTGGGCCAGAGCAGCCATTTCAAGAACCAGCAGCTACGACTCACAGATAGCCAAGAGCAGCCTAATCCCAAATGGCCAAGAAAGGTTGTTTCCAATATAGACAAGACAGTGTCCGATTCCGACATAGACAAGACAGAGGCCAATTTCCACATAGACAGTAGCTGCCGGCCCCGTTCAGACTCAGAGCCGTGCCAGATCAGGGCCAGTTCTGATTGGGGAAAGCCTTTACAGAGAGATTGTTGACTGACTCTCAGGCCTCAGTGTAACAGGGGCTCAGTGTTTTTTTCTCAGGAGGTCGCTCAGTTTAATTTTGTGCACAAGGCTTGCATGCAGGGGAGCATGTGTGTGTTTGGGAGCAGTAGCTTGGCAACTGGTCTCTGATTGTTCTGCCCTTGGCATTCAGCGGAGCGTGTAAGATGTTTTAGTTAATTAAGTTTAATGCGTCCAGAGAGAATTATGCGAGCGCCACTCAGAACCTGGCACTTTGCTCACTTTACCCTCCTCTCTCTTTCTATGTCTCTCTTCCTCTCTCCTCTATATGTGTCTGTCTCTCTCTTTCCCTTCCTTTCTGTCCCCCTCTCTTTCTCTCTCATTCCTTCTGTATCGCTATCTCTGCCTCTCTCCTCCTCTTCCCCTTTGTCTCTCTTCACCTCACTATCTCTTACTCGCTCCTCTGCCTACCACTCCCTGCCTGCTGTGGCTAGTTTCACATCAGCGTTGCCAAGATGCACCATGGAGGTATTTCAATCAGGATATCAACCACTATTTCACATAGCAGATCACTATAGTGACTAAATTCTACTGTCTTTTATGACATGAAAGCAATTGTCACAAACTAAAAACGTCTACCATCAATCAGTTACAAAAGAAAGGAAATAAATCATTAAAGTCAGAGAGACAGACAGTTAATGTAGATGGTAAAGATAGCCCCAAAGCCCTACATATTATTGGTTTTGTGGACAAGTATTAGGTGAATATTTTATATTCAAGCTATTCTATCCTATCCATCCAAAGCTCTGTGTGCCACCTGCTGGTCAGGAATAAACACTGAAGAACCAATTCATAACAAGCATTTATATTGGGACATAATTATTTCCAAAAAGGTCAAGATGAGGCACAGCATGTCTATGAATCAGATCTGATAATTTTATTGGTAGAAAATACAAGTAAATGAACAGATGTGTTTTTTTTTAGAAAGATTTCCTCAGTTCTTCCAGAAGACCTTGACTCTTTCTCTTTACTGATTGGATACTAGTTCATTTGGCCATGTTACAGCCCACACAACTGTGAGAATCCCTCATTAACCCCTGAGTGCTGACTCTAGAATAGATTAGGTCCAGCTCTCAGCGACTTGTCACAACATTCCCTATTTACGGAACCATTCTGCCTAGAAAAGGGAGGTCTGCTATAGGATCAAAAAAGCACAACAGAATATGTTCTTGACCCAGATCGCCTTATTCCTATCCAGACCACTTTTTGATATATGGGGCAGTGTTAACATAGTGGCCAAGGAGCTGGGCTAGCATGCAGTAGGCCTAGCCTGAAAAGTTATGGGTTCAATACCCAGCTTCCACTTGAGGCACTTAACCCCGAGTTGCTCTGGGTAGAATGGCCCTTGTAACAGGGATGGGCACAAATACATCAACATGTATTTCCAAATAAAATACCAAATACCCACATATCCCTTCACTTTCACACTAACTGGAAAAACATCTGAAAGCAAGAGACTCCTACCATCATCAGTCAACAGGCATTTTCATCATCTCAATAAAATACAAATTACAAAATAGTATTTTGCATTTGAGATATGTATTTTAAATATGTATTAGAAATACTGCCCATCCCTGCCTTGTAATATAATTGACATATGTAAGTGGCTTTGGATAAAAGTGTCGGCTATAAAACACAGACAAACAAAGCCTAACTTTGGCTTGCATTGTTCTAAAATTATGAAACAATAATGGTTGGCACTTCCCTCCATAATCGCAGGATTGAAAAGGAGGAGTCCAGGCAGGATAACGTTTTTTCTCGTGCAAAATAGTTACAAATAAGCACGTTGTTACAGTGAGAAATTTACATTACATTTCATTTATTTATTTTTATCCACTGACTTACAATTGCTTAGCTATGATAATCTATTTATGCACATATTACAAGCGATTTCTGAATAGACAAGACAAAATAGCCTACAATACACATCATATGTAGGCTACAGGTCTTAAACTGACCTAAGTGAGTTGAATTCTTATGACAACCTTTATATGAGGGACAAATTCACACATTTATATCATGTTAAAGAATAATGCTAAAATTAAAATAAGCACAATAGTCATAATATGAGATAGGGGCCTAAGACTCAAACCACATGGGTCACTGACCAATCTAGCTCCCGTCACCTTGTATTAAAATGAGAAAATACAAGCTCCTAATCTGTCACTTACTTCATCCTAGACTTGAATCCTTTTCATATCTGTTAACTGTTGGATTCTGTATGAAGTAAGCAAGGACAACACTCTCAGTTCTCTTTCAAACTTTTAATCGCCAACAACTTTTAATCGTCAACTATTGGATTCTGACCAGTGTGCCGAGCCTGCCATTTCAAAGGTCTAGACACGCTCCCCAACCAAGAAGCATTTCACGCTTCTGCACAGGGGCAGGTGTTTTCGGAAATTTTCAGCACCAAAGATGTAAATAAGAGGACTGAGGCCACAGTGTAAGTAAATCAAAATGTCTGATGTGACATGTGCAAATTGATAGGCGACTGTGTTGTTTAATCGTATAAACTGTACCTGGAAGTTCAGTGAGAGAAGGAAAAGAAAGATATTATACGGGGCCCAACAGATGAAAAAGCCCACTACGTTTAGGAAGATTAGCTTTATCGGCTGATGCTTCTTTGTAATCCTGCACTGTCGGATGCGGATCCATATGCACAAGTAGCAGAACATGATGACCGCAAATGACAACAAGAAAAACATTACCTGCAAGTAATTACCAAAAATCCACTTATAACTCTGCCTGCAGAACACGTTGTCGCCAAAGTGGTCTGTCTTTAGCAATATAATGTCAGGTATGCTGAAGATCAAACTGAACAACCACAAAGTGGCACACAAAATATGAATATAGGCTGTGAAAGTGGATGCAGTGAGAGCATGCACCACAGCCCTGAAGCGGTGCACAGTCATGGCCGTGAGGAATATCATGTAGCCATGCAAGCCCAAGGAGAGCATACCATATAGGAGCTTACATGTTGCGTTTCCCATTACCATGTTCTTGTAGTATGTTGTTGCCACCCAGATTCACTTGTATTGTACTCCATAAACAAAGGAATCAATATTCCATATTCACTCGTTGTATTGTACTCCATAATCAAAGGAAATGTTCTAATATCTGCCTTGTTCTGTGAGAATTATATTATTGGTCTGTCCTTTTCAATTTAGTAGCCCCTCACCACTACCCAAGTAGGATATCAGATAATTCCACAGAATAGCAATACAACTGTATATAAGACAAATAGTTCGGTGGAGGTAGGGCTGCCAACTTCCTCAAAAAATGAATGAAGTAAAATTGCAGTAAAGCTACTCTGGCTAAATTGTTGTGCCCCCTCTGTCCCTTGGTGCCCTACACACAGTGTGTAATGTGCATGGTGGTAGGGCGACGGCATGTGCATAGATGAGTGTGTGTATGGTTGTGAATGTGTTTGTGAATGAGTCAATGTGCATAGATTTGTGTGTGTGTCTGTGTGTGTGTGTGAGAGAGAGAGCGAGAGAGAGAGAGAAGAGTGAGGGAGTGCAGGGGAGTTGGATGAGGTTTGTTAAATTTTAAACCGATTTTTTTGTAATTGTTAAATAAAACCCCTTATGGATTTGTATGGACTTGGAGTCATTTTTACTCAAAACTAATGACTGGGATAGATTCAGCACTCCTATAAAGCCCTAGTTAAAGACATCTCAAAAGGTAATATTGGTTAAAAAAATTTAAAAAATCATTATTTTCGCCCAGACCTCATTTGAGACGAATAAAATCACGCGCAAGGCGGCATGGGTAAACCCAGGCTACCGGGCACCCCAAACTTGATGGGCTCTCCAGGTGTTTGGCCGTGGATAAATTGGGAGGTGTTACTAGACACCCATAGGAACACATAGTAAAAAAGCTATTGGTAAGATTTTTTTTTTTTTGCCGATTGTTGAAAAAAAAAAAGCCTAACTTTTCCTACTAGTATTGTGCAAAAATAACACCAATGTAGAAGCTTCTAATATACAATACTGCAAGTGGGCGAGCCTATGTCAGCAACATGTTGAAGTTCATTGAATTTGAGCGAGGAGATGTAAGCATACAGAGCTGAGGGCGAGAGCTACATGCAACAAGAACTCAGATGGAGCAGGTAGGCTGTGTGACATGCCATGCTGACGATGATGATTATTACCATGTCATTACATTATCACAATTAATAGGTTAAATAGGTTGTGAATGTGTTTGTGTAATGACATGCTAATGGTAAGGCCGCGCTCTGATCATAATAGCAAATAGCGCAACTTCAGTTTTCTAAATAAATGATTTGCAAACCCGGTCAGTTTCCATCAGACGCCCAAAATTCAACATCGACAGTATGAGTGTTGGTAGGTCTCTTAAAGTAGGCCGTCGAAAGGTTTCTATCTCGGAAGGGTTCTCTTGGGGTAAAGCTGGGCTAAAATACTGTAGGCTGATGGAAGTGTAGGCTACAAAATGTCAAGTCATATTACAGTTTTTCTCAATTGTTTACACACAAAAACTGGTACTTGAGACGCAATGACCACAATATGTAACACATTCATTAAAGGAGAATTCCGGTGTGATATTGACCTAAAGTGTATCGAAACATGATACCGAGTGTGAACGTATGTCTCATAGCCCATCTCGGCTTGTCCCCTGCACTCCAAAATCTGGCGCTAGTTAGCCGATGCTACCAACATCTTTTTCAATAGTGGTGCTTCGGCATCGGGCTAGCCATGCAAATAAATCACTGTTTTACACCCATTTACGAGGCTCAATGTATCTCCACACTTCATTGGCAGACTTCCGAGGGCCCTGACATTTAAAACGAGACATTGAGAACTTTGAAAAAGCACTGGTAGTTTACTTACAAGACGATTTATACAGACAGTATCTTCACGAAGTTTAGCGTTTGCAGCCATCTTGAATTTAGTCACGATAAGTCGAGCAATGAGTAAGAATGAACAGCTATGATAAGGGATCAGATTCCAAAAATAATTCAGTGGAAATGCATGGATTCCAGTTGCTGCTACTGGAAGAAACTGGAATCCATGCATTTCCACTGAATTATTTTTGGAATCTGATCCCTTATCATACCTGTTCATTCTTACTGTTGCTCGACTTATCGTGACTAAATTCAAGATGGCTGCAAACGCTAAACTTCGTGAAGATACTGTCTGTATAAATCGTCTTGTAAGTAAACTACCAGTGCTTTTTCAAAGTTCTCAGTGTCTCGTTTTAAATGTCAGGGCCCTCGGAAGTCTACCAATGAAGTGTGGAGATACATTGAGCCTCGTAAATGGGTGTAAAACAGTGATTTATTTGCATGGCTAGCCCGATGCCGAAGCACCACTACTGAAAAAGTTGTTGGTAGCATCGGCTAACTAGCGCCAGATTTTGGAGTGCAGGGGACAAGCCGAGATGGGCTATGAGACATACGTTCACACTCGGTATCATGTTTCGATACACTTTAGGTCAATATCACACCGGAATTCTCCTTTAACCCCCTGAACCAATTCTGCTAAACTACAAGCACAATTCCTGCTTTACGCTCAAATTTCAGTTGTAAAACACACTTTTTTTCACAACACAATTCTCATGAAGAAAATCTCTTGTTTTCACAAGGTACACACTGACATTCAAATGCTAAAGTGAATTGCCCTACTATGCACACTGACTCATCACATGGGCAAACACCTGTCACACAGTTTTACAATTAGCAATCAGAGCTTTAGCATAATGCTTGTGATGTGGATGAGGTGCTGTGGCCAGACTGAAACAGAAGAGAGGATGCAGCAGTTTTTTTTTTTTACTGTAACTGTATACTACCCTAGAAATCTTGATGCACCCTAGCTAGATGCACCACAGGGCAGTCTAGCAACTCTCGTTGGCTTGCGAGCTGGAAAAATGAAACTTCGATCAGGCCAATCACATCGTGTATTCGATTAGCAGACACCCTCCCTATTGTGCTCTCGCGAGAACTCTGGATTTCCAGGGTACCTATTTTTAAGTCTAGACTGAAAACATACTGTACGTCTTTAGTGCCTCCCATAGTTAGCTATTGTGCTGTGTGAAACTTCAACCACCTCAGGGGTTTTTTGGAATGGACCACCCTGCTGTGTCCTTGTGTGACGTGCACCCCAGTCATGCGTGCGACAGTGGTCACTGACCATACCTGCGCTGGTGTTGACTACCCTTCACCATGCCTTAGTTATGCTGCTATAGCATAGTGCTGTCATGGACTTTTCATGTGTCACACCGTATAAACCCTCCTCTCCCCTTCCCTCTCTCTCTCAACTCTCACTCACTCTCACACACTGCCTATTGTCACTATGAGACTATATAGTATAAGTACAATATACTTATTAATATTAACCATTTTGATTTATAGTACTAACCCACCCACTCTCTATCTCTCTCTCTTCCCCCTTACCTCACTTGTGAGGTATGCCATTACCAGTCATCAGCCATCCTTGTGTTTAGCCCTCATCTCACTCATTTCACCTGAAGTCCCATCCCTACGACTGCCCTATCATCGCTTATTGCTGTTCCCCTGCCCGGATTCCTGGCCTGCTCAGCCTAGCGACCCACTACTTGCCCCAATGACAACTCCTAATCCCCTTGGACAATTCATTTCCTACACTGGACTATTTGAACTTTCTGACACTAAATAAGATTCATGCATTATCATACTGGATATGTAACCATCCCACCTCTTTGTAACATACACCTCTGGTGGCTTTAAACACCATGTTCTTTTCTCTACGCCTAACTAACTTATTCATTTATCATGTAAACAGACCTTACTGTTTAAGCGCCAATTTGAAGCACCTCTAGCCTATACTAGACAAAGCATATATTTTGAGCAAGCATAGGGTAGGCTAGGCCCATTCAACAGTGAACTGAGACCACAAAATATTTTACGATTTAAGAAGGCAATATGATTGATCCACCACAATCTAGTTAAGCCTACTGTACATGCATTCACTGCCCAACAACGTGATATTCCTGGGTTTCCAGGATTTCGGGTCAACATAAAAAAAATTAAATTAAACTTGCTGATTAATGGGTTCAAGGAACCAGCTGTGGAATATCCATCCTTGTCTCAGCTCAAATTTAATTTTAAGTGCACGTTAAGATCTTAAAAATAGCCAAGGCTACTCAGTTTTTCTCCCCAATTAGGCTACTCTTATCTTGCCTTATTTCTCCTCATTTCGAATGTTGCCTTTTAGGCTACTTATTTTATTTCACATTAAACATTAGGCCTAGGCCTACAATCTTCTATTTCTTGAATTTCCCCTTGGGGATCAATAAAGTATCTATCTATCTATCTATCTACAACTAGGCTCCATCCATCTATCCTAATATTATACATACATATATACATAGCCTAAACACACGTTAAACATTATGATGCTCCGGACCTTTGCTTGAGGAAATTTTATGTAACTGGACCTCGCTGAAGATTAATTGAATACCCCTGGTCTACACAGTATTCATAATATTTTGCCAGCTCCATTCAAATATAGCCTATGGTCATTCCACAAACAACATTGTTTGTGCCACATTTAGGCCTATAGCACAATGATATATTAAGTTGGTGTAAACAACCTTGGAATTGGAAGCATGTAATGATGCTAGCTAGATATTTTCTGTTTGCAATTAAAAGTGAATTATGAACCTGGTAGCCACCTTTCTAAGTGGAAAGTGTTTCAATTGGCATAGCCTATCATGTGCTTCATGTAAATGCTTAGTTTAAGGGAAACGGATTATTGGAGACTTCAAGACTCACCAATTCCATTACACAAAGGCAATTGACCACTCTTCATATTCTATCAGTCCAAATCACAGTGCGTGCAGCCTATGACAAAGTGCCCTCACATTTTGTAAATGGTCAGTAGCATAGTGTGAACCGGATAATTCCGCAATCTCCTCGCGTTGTTTTTGTTGTTCTCACTGTCTATCTTTCACACACTATATCTACAATAGACATTAGGTGAAAAGCAAGATTCTTGTTTTTTGATGTCGAATTTTGAAGGTATTGTTTAATAACAATGTGTGTTACACTCAAACTTATTAACTATGATATGTACCATTTTAAAGGGCTAGTTCTCCTGATTACAATGGTGGGTATATCTTATCTTTGCCATGTAGCATGGCCACACAATAAGCCTTTTTGTCTCACAAGGGCATCAAGTATGAAAAATCGGAATGTTTCGTGCCGTCTGCAAAGGTCTAATACATTTATCATAACTTTTGAACAAAAGGTGATACATTGATTCTGTTTTCATCACTGAGTAGAGGACATAATTGTGAATCTCCCATACACTCTAAGTTTTTCTCTATCTACAACAGAAATTGGGGGGAAAATGAGATTAATCTTGACAAACTGATAGTTTTGTGTTTTTTGGGGTTGAATTTTAAAGATATTTTATAAAAAATATGTGTGTTCTCCTCAAAATTATTTATTAAATAATTTTATACCATTTGAAAGGGCTATTTCTCCTGATTATAATGGTGGGTAAATTATATCTCTGTCATGTAGCATAATCACACAATAAGCCTTTTTGTGCCATAAGGCCATCGAGTATGAAAAAATGAAATGTTCGGCGCGGTCGGCAAAGGGTTAACATGTAATAAACTCGGAAATTCTAATCAAAACACAAGCATATTTTTATTGCTAACATAGTGAGTCACTCGTGGTGTTTAATGCATTTCATCACAATAACAAATTGCACAGATAACCTTCAACTCAGAATATATCCTACAGTACATACAGTATGAACTTAGATAGCGGGAATAAGCCTAATGCAGAACTGCATCTACCATCAGCAACAACCGGCAAGTAAAAAACATTTGACTTCTAGTAACACTGGATTTGGTATGTGTGCTTGCCTCCATACTAGAGCTTGATAATGTGCTCTTCTAATATGCCATTGAGCAGCATCACTTGTTGGTGGTAGATCCTCCGATCCTCGACATCTAGAAAACAGAGTGGCTCTGTCATAGTGTTGTCACGATACCAAAATTATGACTTCGATACAATACCTGCCATAAATATCTTGATACTCAATACTGAAACGATATCCAAATCCTAAAATATCTGGAAGCAGGCCTCCTCCAAGAGTATTGAGTCATTTGTGTTGAATTTGGTGCACTTTTGGTCAATTCTGGGTTGACCAAAGGAGAGGAGTTCTAAACTTCCTACATAATTATTATTTTTGTAGTCAGTAAAATAGTAGTTTGTGTGTGATTAAGTCCTTTATTGTTTGTTATAGCTCATTTATATTGTGTGATGTTTTGGCAATAAATTACCTTTAAATAGCCAAAGTAGGCTAGATCAAGGTCAGTGTTCAAATTACTGCATACCCATCACTTAATGCTATGCAGAAGAGCCTAATCTTTAGGTCATCTGATGTAGGATACCCTAGGCCTTCCTGTGTTTATGGGATTTCTTTGACAGTTGCAAAGGGAAAAAAGTAAAGATAGTCTGTTCTGTAGTTCTGTGCTCCCAGTGTTATTTAATAAGTACGTTTCAACCACTCTTTGGGTCTTAATCAGATAGGCCTACACCATTATTACATTACATTACATTACATTTGGCTGACGCATTTTTAACCAAAGCGACTAACAACATGGTAACAGTTAAGTTTTAAAGCAATTCTCTCAACAATTTTAGGACAATTTAAAAACGGTACAGTAAGAATAAGTGCATCAGTGAGTGCTGTTTTTAAACAGTTGAGTGTCAGTTCAAGACGGCTGGTAAGTGCTAGCATCAGCAAGACTTGTTGTAAGTGGTGCTATGAAAGGAGATGTTCTCTAAAGAGCTGGGTCTTGAGGAGTTTTTTGAAAATGGAGAGGGATGACCCTGCCCTTGTAGGAACTGGCAGTGTGTTCCACCAACAAGGAACAACAGATGAGAAAAGTTTGGATTACAGTAATGAAGGATCTTTGGTAGGGTGCAGCAAATGGAAGCTTTTGATAGCGCACGCCAATAACGAAAAACTATAGGGTGACCAGATGTGCTCTTTTTCTAGGACATGTCCTCTTTGAGACCTTACCAATCGTCCAGAATTTTGTTATTCTAGAGCCTCAAACGTGTTTACAGCGAAATTGCATTGCGTTTTTCTCTGTCGTTCACAAATAAGTTCAAAATAGCCTTTTGAGGCAGTGTTTTCTCTTATGTCCTCTTTTTAGTTTAAAAGAGGACACAATCAGGTCACCCTAGAAAAACGGAAAACCACCAGGTCAAACCACTCAGGGGTGTAGGCTACTCTGGAACCATCACTAGGTCACTAATTTGTGCGTTATTTATGTTTGATTACATTTCAGATGGTGGTGGTTGTTGGTTTCCTGTAGAGTTTTTTTTAATTTATTTATTTTTCTATGTCCGTATATTGGGGGGGGGGGGGGCATTTTGGTCATATTTGAATATTGGGGGGGACACGTCCCCCTCAATGTCTATGGTGACTACGGCCCTGCTAAAGACATAACTAGATCTTGAGCATCTATTACCAGAGTTGAATGAGCAGTTTTTGCAGTGATAACTACTGGACATTCCACATTGCTAGACAGCACTTGAGTGAGGATAGACTTATTTCCACTTCACAAATAACCATCGCTATCTGCAATAGCTACAGTACAGGGACATTAATCAGTTCATAGCTGAGGATTTGTCCTAGGTCCACTTCCCTTTCAGAATCATATGCAGTAATGATGCACTGGAGAATGTTTCTTTTTGTTGCACTATAAAGGATATCTTGTCTAATTTGTTTTGCAAATAATGCAATCTCCATAGCACTCTTCAGCAACCCTCAAATATGCACACTCTTCCATTTTTTTGCATGGCTGGAATTTGAATGATAGGAAAGAGCACCAGTGAGATGTTTTAACTAGGCAAGCACAGTCGCCTTTACAGTAAAATAAAATACAGTGTAAATCCTCTGTAGAACTGACAACTCTTCATAATAGTTAGAGACAAAGTACTTTCTACTAGTCACCTACTATTCTATCAATTTATCAAGGAATCTATTTAGCTTCTAAACGTCATACTGAATTTTAGCTATTATTTCAATTTATATTTTAATTTTAGCTTATTTTCATTTGCTACTTGAGTCATTAGGGTAATTCCTGTCCTGTCCTACAACATCTGATACATAAAGAGCATATTAATGCCTTATTTTTTGCAATTCCTATGATAGGCTATCTGATGGCAAAACCAAAAAGTATGTGAATTATGATAATTATGCTAATTAGCAAGCTTAAAACTCAAAATTGAGCTTGGTAAACAAAATATTTGAATTCAGCACCCTCAAATTGTGTGAAATAGACCCTTTACCGACTTTTCCTCAAATTTGCCAACAGGACTTTTTCTGAACGTTTGTTAGCTATCTGCTCTCCCTCTACTACAGTGGTCCCCAAACTACGGCCCGCCACCTCATTTTGGGTGGCCCCCCAAAACATGTCCGTGGTATATCAACCGGCCCGCACGGGAGTACGACATCGTCAAACTATAACCTCCGCAATTTCCCCCATTCATTCTCTATGGCGAGTCTTAACCCTTAAAGGAGTAGGTTTTTGAACATTCTAAGTTCCGCAACAATTGAAGGTTCTAAAATTCTATGTTGAATTCAATGAACCCAGATATTCTTTAGAATGTTAATTTCCCAACATTGTGACGGTACTCCTTTAAGGGTTAACAGTACACATGTAATACTCTTTTTGTCCACTTGTGGTTATTTTGGCGCTGTTTCGCGTTTGCCATCAAAAACGGAATGAAATGTAGGCCTACCTGCAAACAATGTAAGAGGCCTATGCTGACTGCATCAGTGCTCAAAGTATTGTAAAAGTTTATCAATTAATTGTTCACGCTTCAGCGCTTCATAAAATTCTCATAGTTTGAGAACTTTACATTTTCAGAGTTCAGAGTTCACCCATTTTTAATAAAATATACTTTTGGGAATGCAAAAGTCTTTTTATTAGTATTATTTAATTTGAGTTACGTTTTACACTGATATGGCATGATGGCAATAAACACAGCTAACAATGGTATTAAATTGCAATAGCCTATAGATTAAATGTAATGGAATATTCGACTAAGGTAGACTGCTGTTGTTCACAGCACTAAGCTATTTATGGTTACTGATATACTCTGAGTCTCTGGCCCTCTCTTAGAGCCAGGCATAGTAAGCTGGCCCTCGGAAGAAAAAGTTTGGGGACCACTGCTCTACTACATGTATCTCCAATTCTGGGGAGTTTTTTCTCACCCCTGTTAGGCTACTCATGGGCATTCTCTGATTGTTTAACACTCTGTAAAGCGCCATGTTTTAGCGCTCTATAAGTGATATTAAATTGAATTGAATTAAGCGCTAGTCAGCATTTGTATTTTCAAGATACTGTCGAAACAGCATGTATGTTCCCCTTTTCTAATGTTTGTTGGTGGTTTCAGCAATTTCCCCTGACTCACCATTCCTCTAGGCCAGCTGCGAAGTGGTCAGGACATCATTATTGGTCTGCTGTCATTTTGTCCCATTTGAGCTGTTGGTCTTGCTATTTCCCCCACAGTTCCTGTAACTTGTCCATTTGTTTTGCATTGAACACTTACACATGAGGCCCTTTTCAGGAAGCATCATATTATGACTGAATTTGACCAGAGCAATTCCTTGTGTAACGCTAGCTGGCACGGTAGCTGTAGCCCACATAAACCCCCCTGCATATGTGTTAGCAAAAGATGCTAACACCCACAGATTTTAGCCTTCTTGTAGTTTCAAGCCTGAGAAGGTGATGGGCTGAGCCGTGTGGTTGGTCAACACTATGCAAGTCATGCTTCATTGTGGTCATTAAAATACGCCTCTCACCAGACATGTGTGCAGAGTATGCCCTGTTAGAAACTGGGCGCTGGCGTTTTGAGCACTACCCAGGTGCATCGTATGCTTCTGAGCAGGTGGTCCTTAGCACCAAACATGTGAATGATGGGACTGCAAGTAACTCAAAGTGTACACTACATTATCACACATATTTGATGGCTGGGTTGCTGAGTGGTGGAATCAGTCCCTGGAGTCTCAACAAGATATTTTAGCAGCTCTTCACAACCAAGTGTACCAATGTGAAGTGACTCGGAAAGTAGTGTTATAGCAGTAAGTACAGTATAGAATAGAATAGAATAGAATATAAACTTGAATTGCCACACAACAATGTTTGTGGTATTTAATGTAGGGAGGTAGAGTTTAAAATGTCTCCATGTGTGATAATAAATATCATCGTTTATGGGTATTTCCCAGAATTGGGGCCTATTTCTGTCCACAGGGTGTAATTCTATTAAAAACACATTAAATCTAATAATCTTTAGCATCACTAATTAGTATAAAGAAAAACAAGCCTAGACTTTTTTAATGGTTGCTCCTACTCATGATTTAGACACATTTTATTGGTGTTTTATGGTACAATATCAGTGTTTTGGTGTTGTCCGCAACCAGAGTTTTCACATATTGTGCCATATCTCAAACATTATTTATCAAAAATTAATTAAAAAAATCATGCATATGAATTAAATGTTATCTGAACTAATGAACTGCATGCACACATTATGCATATATATGCATTTCCTGTTTTATTTTGCTTAATGTTTACCTGTCCCATAGTTTAGCCGTCATTACCAGCACACTCTACATAAAGGCACTTTGCTACTGTTTTTTCATCAAAAAATATTTGGTAACCATGGTCACCTAATATCACAGTGGAATACATGGGTGTCAAGCAGAAAGATTGATGCCTTGATGTCCAGAAACATAAGAAAATCTACTCTTTATCCCTTGTTTTGGGCATGTACACTTATTATGTGTCATTACCATAAGCATTGTATTTCTGTATTTTTGAATATTCCTGAAATTTTAAAATGACTTTAATAGTTTAAATGATGTACATTACATGTAGAAAGCTAGCTACACTTGCATAGTGATCATTTTTGCTTCTCAGGGTAGTTTTTCGGTATACATGTAAATGTCATCACCAACACAGTCATTACCAGCACATTATAGCTTGAAATGTAGTGGTAATGACCACTGTGTTGGTGATGACATTTTTGCAGATACATTTAAAGTACTCTTTTTAAAAGAAATTAAAAAAAATTCTTCACAAAGTCAGTTCAACTTGGGTTTCTATAAACATTTAATTGCAATAGATTACGATCAGTGATTTGTCATCACCGCAACAAATGTCATTACCAGAACTGCAATGTCATCACCATCACCATGCATATTTTTGCCAATAGATTATGTATAAATTACAATAAATTACATTAATTAGATATTTTTGACAATGTTGGACAGTCTAAATTGCCACTGGATGAAAACAGATATGATATATGGCATTTATTTCAAATAAATGAAATTCCAAGCCAGGGTCGAGTGAAAAAATCTAAAAATAAGATACTTAAACGATTATAATTCATGTTGTAAGTAAAATTCAACAATTCTAATAAGTTCAAGATAAAATAGACTTCATGTGAAACCATAATTGATCATTGATTGATCATTGATTGACCATTTCATCTTTAAAATGTACATATTAGATGATGTGATGGTAATGACATTTACCTGAAAAATGACAAGCATAAATTCCTTTATATTGTGGTCTCAACCAAGCTCACAAGGTTACTCCTATCAAAATGACTGATAACTTGATGCATACCAATTAGTACAATTTTTATTTTTATTTTTCAAAATTTCAGTAACCCAAATAGGCCTGAAATCTGAGAAATGCCCTTATATAGAAATACTGGATAGAGTTTTCAGTTCAGAGGTCTATTTGTACTCCCTGACAATCAGACCCATGATCAGAGTTATGTGTTTGACTGTCTTACATGTGAGTGAATGGGAGTTCACTGAGTTGTGTTGCTCTAAAGGTGTTCTGTAAATGGCAGGGCACTTTGGTATTTCATAAGCTCACATAAAGAAGGTATTTCATTGTGCATTATTTTACTAAAGCTTGAAACTCTCTTTCTTTCTATTTAAACCATAAAGTTTATTTTCACACATTTTTAGATTTGAAATCTAGGCAGACGGTGAACAAATTTGAAAGATGTGTTGAGTCCCAATGTTTTTATTTGACCACTAGAGTGCAGTATAGCACAAAACGGATGCACACAAGCGGAGAGGTTGCTGATGTTCATCAGTTCACATTCATATACATTTAAAGGGATGATTGTAGTTGACATATACCAAATAGAAATTTCTGCACCTGCTTACATGGCCATTACAGTGACACAGATGAACAGCGAATGCTAATGTTCTATTGTTTACCTGCTAGTCAGACAGCAATACAACAATAGGAGGTGGGGCTCACCAAGAAAAACATACTCAAAAATAACTCTGTTATAACTGACTGTTACTGTACATGAATATATATATATATTGATTAAAAATAGAAAAAAAATTACAATTTATTCAGAAGAATATGTGTGATCAAACCCATGATCTTGGTGCAGTTATCACCTTGCTCTCCATTTTTGTCTATCAGCTGAAACAAGAATACTTGCCGCCTGGTATAACTGGCAAATATGAAGAAAATAATGGCACATTTACAGGCCTACATATTTCAATAATGCCACAATTTTGGAAAAAAATCTAACATATAATTCTAATTTCTAATATATTTTAAACTAAACATGTATGCAAAGCAGTATACAGCTTCATCAACAAAACATCAATTGCACTAAAAGGTTATGGTCAAAATGTTCAGAAACTTAAAGCATTTAAGTCATTTTAGTGAAACATCATTTGAGATAACCAGTTATTGTGACATGCCCCACCATTGAGGTTTAAGTTGGCAGATTCTTTTGTTTGCCCAAAGATTAAAAAGCAGATGTTAATTGGAAGTGGTTAGACATAGTCAAGTAAAGTCAAGTCACTTTTATGTACAGTATATAGCATATTTCAAAACAAAAGCAGTTGACCCAAAGTGCTTCACAGGTAAGGCTAACTTTACAAAAATAGATAGGGAACTGATAAGCAAATAAAAAGGAGTGATAAAGGGGGGTAAGATGACAATAAGACACAAGCTAGAAATAAAGGTTATAATGCCCATACAACTAGAGATAAAGCACAGAATACCAATGAATAAATAAAAAGATAAATAAATAAAGACAAATAAAGGGGCTTAATAAAAAGGGCAAAATAAGATCATATTAAAATCAGTGTCAATAGTGCGCTGATTGAGGTGGTGACGATGCTGGAGGAGCCAAATAAAATCACTTCAGTTTTACTGTCATTGAGTTACAGATGGCTCTGTAGTCTTTAAGGTCACTTAGGTCTAAATTGGGTTTCTTTAAAAGAGGTTGGACAGAAGCATTCTTAAAACGGGAAGGGTCGACACCACTTAAAGAAATATTTATTATGGCCAGAATAAGTGTTGAACAACACTTTGGGTCTAATTGCATGACTGTTTATAAGAGTGGCTTAGTAGTCTGTTTTGGCCTCCATAACTGAATGTTGGTATTGTTTTAAAACATCTCGTAAAATTTCATTAGACACCTGGAGTTTATCCTTTTTCCCTTTCCTTGAGAGGGGATACACAGGCAGATTTGAAAATAGAGACTAGTTCAAGAGTGTCAGAGCAGGAGGATAGGGCTTGGGTAGGTATAAGTATAAATATATAAGTATACTCTTTTGATCCCTTGTGGGAAATTTGGTCTCTGCATTTATCCCAATCTGTGAATTAGTGAATCACACTCAGCACACAGTGAGGTGAAGCACACACTAATCCCAGCGCAGTGAGCTGCCTGCTACAACAGCGGCGCTTGGGGAGCAGTGAGGGGTTAGGTGCCTTGCTCAAGGGCACTTCAGCCGTGCCTACTGGTCGGGGTTCGAACCGGCAACCCTCCGTTACAAGTCCGAAGCGCTAACCAGTAGGCCACGGTTGCCCCACAAGGTGGGTATTAGTAAAAGACTTGGAGAGTTTTATAGAATGAGACAGGGAAGGGGTGGATGTGAGTTAAATTAAAAGACTCCACAATACTAAAAAACTCAGTAACCATAGGCTTAGATGGACAGTGTGAACTATGTGAACATTAAAACCCCCTAAAAACAATAACTTATAAGAGTGAGAGGCCATGACAGACAAAAGATCAGAAAATTCCTGAATAAAAATATAACTTGTTTTGGGAGATCTGTTCACCAGAGCACATACATGTAGGACAGGAGTAGACAGATTAATCAACAGAAGCTGCACCTCAAAAGAGGAGTAGACATTTGTGGGTACTGTATACATCGACATTTGAAAGTCAAGAGTCATTGAGGTGAAAGTTTGAGAGTCATTAAAGATGGTGGCGAGGCCACCTCCATGAACAAAAGACCTTGGGGAGCTTACAGAGTAGAAATGGTGAGGGCAGTTACAAAAGGTCACGTCTCAGTCACAAATAAAAACTCCAGGTGATGGGACGCAATAATGTCATTTAAAATTAAGCACTTGTTAGTTATCAATCTAACATTTAATAGTGCAACGCTGACTTGCTGTGTCGCTGACAATGACGAGGAAGAGTTCTTTTGGAATGTTAGAGGATGGAGGTTTGCCGCATTTACTCCACCATCGGAGCGTAAGAGTTTTGGGGTGAGACGAGTAGACCATTGGAGCGGGATGATCGAATGTAGGTTGGTCCAGAGGTTGAGAGTGCTGTTTCATGGGTGTGTGTGCTGAGAGTCTGGGCCCTGTCTCTAATGGACAGCCACCGAAAGCTACCAGAGAGGCGTCCTCTGAACTTTCCCGCACCAAAGATGTGGATGATGGGGCTGAGGCAACAGTGGGAGTAAGCCAGGGTGTGGGACACGGTGTAGGCGTAATCGGAGGCGTCCGAGTTCATGAGTTCGGCAGGAATCAGGCCGTGGAGGCTCAGCGACTGGAGGAAGAGGAAGATGTTGAATGGTGCCCAACAGACAAAGAAGCCGACCACAATGAAGAATATTAGCCTTACTGCCTGGTTCTTCTTCTTCATCCTGCATTGCCGAATGCGAAACCACATCCGCGAGTAGCAAAACGTGATGACAGCAAATGGCAACAAGAAGAAAATTGGAATCTGAATGTCATGCATGACATACTCTGGCATGTAGGTCTGGATGCAGTGCACAGAGTCATATACATTCACTGTCTCTGAGAACACCATCTCTGGTATACTAAAGGTCAAACAGAAGACCCACAGCACACCACTCAGAAGGTGAACATTTGGCTTGAAGGAGGACGCTGTGACGGCGTGCACAACCGCCCTGTACCGGTGCACAGTCATGGCTGTGAGGAAGGCCATGTAGCTGTAGTAGCCCAGGAAAAGTATGCCACTCAGGAGCCTGCATGCCACCTCGCCCATCACCCAGCCATGGATGGGATACACCGCCCAGATTGGAAGCGGCATGGTGAAGATGAGGTCAGACACAGTGAGGTGCAGGAGCAGAAGGCTGGACGTCTGCCTCAGGTCCTCCTGCCGCAGGATGGTCCAGAGGAGGAAGCTGTTCCCAGCCAGGCTGACACAGAAGATCAGGCTGTAGCAGACAGCAGAGAAAATCCCATGGAAGTTCCCAATCACATCCTCGAGCAGTACTGGTTCATCAGTCAACGAGTAGTAGTAGTAATTATCAGTTGTCGGTGTTACATTGAATTCCATTATTCATGTAGTTATGGTATTTGGCAGATGCTTTTCCTGAAAGCAGCACATTTTAAAAAACATAATGCATAATACAGCAAAATGCATGTGATATATAATTTAGGAGCCTAAAAGTAGTCTATTTAAGTTAAAATATTTTTACATTTAAAAGGGTACAAGTTCTTTAAAAGGATAAATAGGATTTATAATTTCATGATTTAAAAATGTTAAAATGCATTGAATTGCTCTGTAAGCAGGACTTTTAATGTGATTCTGATGCCCACTATTGGGGTGCTTTATTTTGATATGTGGGGAGTGGGGGTAAATGGAAACAGAAAGGAGATTGGAGCGAAATAGTTTTTTGACCTCTCTCTCTCTCTCCATGCTACCCTCGAAATGTTTATATTTTATGGATAACTTTCTTTATTTTTGTAATGTTGATTTGAGTTTTAAGTAAACAGTTAAACATAAGAAGTGGACTCGTGGAATCTTTTCAAGTGTTTTTTGAGACGAGGGAGTTTGCTGAGCGTCAAGCTAAAGCTTCAATTGCAATTTTGGAACCTAGGAAACTACAATTATGCAAGTATGGAATACAACCCCAAATCAAAAGAAGTTTGGACGTTGTGTAAAATGCAAATACAAGTAGAATGTGATAATATACAAGTCTTGTAAACCCATATTTAGCAGCAAAAAGGACATTGACAACATATCAAATGCTGAAAATGAAACTTTTGACTTTCATGGGAAATATATGATCATTTTGAATTTCATGCCAGCAATGTTTCAAAAAAAGTTGGGACAGGGAATGTTTACCGCTGTGCTGCTTCTTCACCTCTTAATTTAACAAAATTCTGTAAATATTTAGGTACGGAGAAGACCAGTTGCTATGTTGTCCCATTCCTGTCGATAGGATTTTAGTTGCTCAACAGTGTGAGGTATTCTTAATAATATTTTCCATTCCATGATGCACCTAAATTGACAGGTAATAATAATAAATAATAATACATTTATTTATGATGCACTTTTCATCAAAAGATCTCAAAGTGCTACAGCTTAGAAACAAAAAAGATGAGTAGTTTTAAAGAATACGAAAAAGAAAAAAAAGAAAAGAAATTGGTCTGGACTGCAGACAGGGCATTTTAGCACCTGGACTCTTCCTCTATGGTGAAATACTGTTTAAATATGTGCAGAAGGCCCCAGCCAGTCGCGCCACAGCTGGGGCCTTCTGCACATATTTAAACAGTATTTCACCATAGATAGATGCACCATACGCCGGCAACCGGTGTTCGATTGCCGCTCCTTGGTCCGTTCCGGATCCCACCCCGACTGTCTCTCCCACTCACTTCCTGTCATTCTCCACTGTCCTGTCTCATTAAAGGCATGAAAAGGCCAAAAATATATAAAACAAAACAAAAAAATATGTACAGAATTCATTTTGCCATTGTTTTCCTGAAATATTCAAGGTCTGCCTTATTCAAGCATTGCCTGGATGGCAGTATATGTTGCTCAAAACCTATACATTATTCAGAATTGATTTAGCCTTGCCAGATGTTCAAGATGCATGCTGTAAGAATGCACCTCCACCAGGTTTTCTTTACAGATGCGGATTGGCCTTTCATTTACATGAAAACGTACTGTAGGTGGTATCACTAAAAACAATTAGTTCTGAAAACAAAGTGGATAAATGGGGAAACTCCGGTTTCACTTTTATCAAGGGAAACCAGCGTTTTACAGTGTGACATGTTGTTCAGGAAGCAGCTAGCGGATGGTGAGGTGATGTTTGCTGTATAACAACAAATGTTTTAGCTTAGTAATATCACTTTGAGCAACTTCATTTGTGGAGAAGAAGGATGGTTCGGGTCTTCCTACAGTACATCTCAATGTAAGCTATTTCGTTGCTCTGATTGGTTAGGTCTATCCAATTGAGTGCAGAGCCATTTTCCCCACTGTATCGGTTGAATCACGTCCCAATGGACCAGTATCAGACTGACTAGAATTATATAGTAGGCTATAGAGTATAACAACGTCAGGCTAGGTGGTAATAGCAATTTGCATCAAAACAACAATGATAACATCATTACGGCACTAGAGGAGGGGTGGCAACCAATGTTCCCTCATAAGCTGCGCGCGGCCGCACAGGC
The DNA here is from genome assembly GCF_018492685.1 of Alosa sapidissima. Lineage (NCBI taxonomy): Eukaryota > Metazoa > Chordata > Actinopteri > Clupeiformes > Clupeidae > Alosa > Alosa sapidissima. Next base: position 27,695,843 of record NC_055957.1, on the reverse strand, counting down.
CAGTCGAAGTGGCCTCGCAATAGATTTTTCAGACCGCGCAAACGATTTTTTTTTTCAGGGGTTAAAAATCTGAACATCAAAGGCGATGTAGGCTAGGTAATAAACATTTAAAATACTGACATATCTGACAACCAAGCCGGATGTACGTTAGAATGTTTACATACAAAGTATCCTTTAGGCTACTCCAGGCAGGCCCTATTATGCGAACTTCTGGGTACTCAGATTAGGCAGGCCCTGCTCCAGCAGTTATGCAGTAGGCTACTATGGCGAAAAGAAAGGCAGAGCAGATGCCCCAGAAAAGGTCTGCGTAACGTTTAAACATGAGTGGCTAGATGAAATACTCCAAATTGACACAAGATGGTCCAGGTAGGAAAAAACCTTCAGACATATTTACGAAAGCAGTGGCGTGATCTGCAAATTCTGCTCGGAGGCAAAAGCGAAAGGAGAGTTTGCTCGTGGGAAAACTTGGTCTGAGTGGAAGCTTGATTACCTAAAGCGTTATGTGACACACAGAAAGTCCATGTAGACGCATTGAAAACATTAAGACTTAGACATGGGAACTCTATCGATCAAATTATCCCCGAAACGAACGAATCCCGAGAGAGACGAATTCTGAGAGCACGATCCGACCCTAAACAAATAAAATTATTAATCTTTGTTGTGCAGCCGTGGCCCACTGGTTAGCACTCTGGACTTGTAACCGGAGGGTTGCCGGTTTGAGCCCCGACCAGTGGGCCGTGGCTGAAGTGCCCTTGAGCAAAGCACCTAACCCCTCACTGCTCCCCGAGCGCCGCCGTTGTAGCAGGCAGCTCACTGCGCCGGGATTAGTGTGTGCTTCACCTCACTGTGTGCTGTTTGTGTTTCACTAATTCACCGATTGGGTTAAATGCAGAGACCAAATTTCCCTCACGGGATCAAAAAAGTATTACTTATACTTATACTTAATCGACAATGTGATGCTAGCAATTAACACCAACATGTCCATGTTATCAGTTCAGGATACACGATCATATGGCACAATGCATGGCTACATGAACAAAATGGTAATGTTTACTTCAGATGGTGATTAAAGGTTGTATCAGCGATTACGGTTCACTTCTGTTGATGTTCAAACAAAACAGAGAGCTAGCTTGCTACTCCCTCCTGTGCAATTGAAACTCTCCTAAACGCGCATCTCGTCGGTTATTGGTTGGAACACTTTATTTTGCCTTTGAGGGGTTGCCAACTAACCTGACTCTCGCCAGATGAATTTCGTTCCGCTTAGCTCCGCCTAGCTTCACTCACATCCATCTGGGACCTCTTCCATTGAGAGTGATTTTTGCACCCGATTTTATGGTACAGCCAATCAGGACGCAGGGCGGGAGTTTCATAGATGTGACATAGCATAGAAGCGACTGTGAGACTGTTATCAGCGTCACGGGTTGGCTTCGATGTGAGTGGTTGAAGTAGCACATCAATAGATGACGGACAAGTGGCTTATTCAATCATATGCAAGCATTTTTTGATTACAGACATCCCAAGTCTCCCGGAAGTTCCGGGAGTCTCCCGCATATTGATAACGGCTCCCTGATGCCCGCAAATTAGATAAAATCTCCCGGAATCTAGAGCGAGCGAGCAAGAGCGCGCACACGAGACCGAAACTTCAAATCGTGTATGCATCTGAGTGTAGCGCGCACACGACGGGGATGGAGAGAGAGAGAGGTAGTGCGTGTGTGGCTGTCCAAGACAAACAGCATCCTGATTGGCCTGTTTTTTATGTTCAGTTCAGTAGAAACAGGAGCGTCATGGCAGAGGCAGAGTGCCCCCCAAAAAGGACCCATTTCACATCAGACTACACGAAAGTTATACCCTTGTCTCATAAGAGTTCAAAATAATGATAGTCTTGCATGCTGCACTGTTTGTAGGCTAACAGTGACTTTAACATTGCCCCTAGTGGGTTAAATGATTGCAAAAGACATGCTGAGGTGAGTTTAACAAGTGTCATTTCATCTGCATATTATTCCAGACTAGCCTACTGGCTATTTGCCAAGGCTACATAAAGACCAAACTACCAAAATCTACATATTTTATCATCACAATTTCTAACTATAGGCCTTCCTTATTTGGTGTGCTGAGTAGAGACAATTAATTAACAAACATAGGCTATTCATCACTATTTCAGTATCTAAGAAGGCTAAAGTAATTTTTGATATTTATTTTATGTTTTATTTATTTACTTATTTATTTATTTATTTATTTATTTTTTTTGGGGGGGGGGGGGGGGGGTACCTCCCTGAAATGGCTTTTTGCAGGTCGGGATGTCTGTGATTAGGCCCAGCCTTCTGAAGCAACACTCCAATGGATTGGTCCCAGCTGGATGAGTGGAGCTAGGCGGAACGAAATTCATCTGGCGAGAGTCAGGTTACCATTATAAAGGATACTGAATAAATATCAACCTTCTTAGACATATTGATGCATTTGCTGTTATCTCTTTAAATTCCCTATGGCTAACGCAGGCTCGTTATTTTCAGCAGGTCGTGTGGTTGCAAATTGCTCACAGACACAGTGCTGAAATGTGCGCTCAGAAAACAAAATATTTGCTCAGTGCTCAAAAAAATTAGAGGGAACATTGGTGGCAACCCAAGTTAAAGTTCACTTTCACAGGGCATAAGTCTCACGTCACACCGACACCACAGCCCCTTACCAGTGAGAAAGCAAAAAAGTTAAAAATGAAAAGCACAACTCTTGGAGAAACAACTTTAACTTTAACATGCGTCTATGTTTACTTGTGTGCCCCCATAGACAGGCTGACAATAAAAGGTCTTGAGTCTATAATAATAACAATAATAATATTAATGACACATAGCATATAACAGTCTGTATTAATATATACTTATAAAATAATATATATTATAAGTATTTTTTTTTTTTTGATGAGCAGATACATATAAAACACTTTTAAAATGTTTTAATTATTATTCACTCAACTTCAAAAAATATAAGAAAAACAACAGTAGACTTATATTAAATAACAGTAGGCTAATTGTACATAATGGTATAATAGTCATAAAAAATGTGAATGCATTTTACATTACCATCAAGTGCAGGATTTTAGGAGCATTTTTTGTGACTGCTGCTAGTATGCTAAAGACGAGTCTAAGCTGGATGACTTGAAGCTCTGTGTTTAAAGACGTCTGCAGAAGGGTACGCCCATTTTTGATGCTTCAACTCCATGACAAGGCTAACATTTTTTACAAATCCATCACTGCTTTAGAAGTAACCATTAATACAAACAGAAGTAGCTAGTACACAGACAAAAATACTATTGATTTAATATTTGATTTGTTTTGATTTGATTCTGTCTGTTGCTGTATATTGAAGAGACACAAAAGCAGAATAAAAGCACTCTTAAATAGTTAAATAGTGACAGTCTTTGATCAGACCAGTTAAAATATATCTTGCAAATATTCATATACATGTATTAGCCTTACTCCATCAGCGTCATCTCCACACACTTTTCAATAGCAGAATGACTGATTGGCTGATTAGCATTCTCCGAACAATGGGCGAGTCTGCAGAACAGGCTCCTGAACCTTGGCCTTAGCATGTAAAGCAGCGGATTGATGCAGCAGTGAGAATAAGCAAGGATCCGACAAATGACGTATGCAAGGTATATGTGCTCATTTGTTTCCCAGACTGATAGATCAAGAACTGTGAATAGGTACAACACAAGATTGTAGGGTCCCCAGCAGATGAAGAAAGCAGTGACAATACTAAACAGTAGCACAACTGTCCCATACCTGCCTCTCATATTTGGGACAGATAGCACTGTCCTGAAAATACAGCTATAGCAACACACAATGATGACAAGAGGAAGCAGAAAGAGAAAAACTATCTGCATGTAGGTCCAAAACTTGTCTTCCACCTCTTCAATTTCACATGAGTATGTTCCATTTGTGGAAGAATGGACGGAGATGAGGACCTCTCTGAGGCTCATGATCACACTGATGACCCACGTAGCTACACAGACCACACGCGCATAGCGCAGCCTCCGGCCTGGTTGGGCTGTGTACCGTCCCTTCAGCACCACAGTACAGAAGCGGTCCAGCGTTATGGACGTCAGAAGCATGAGACTCCCGTACTGTCCAACAAAGTAGGCTCCAGTGAAGAGCTTACAGGCAATGTCGCCGAATACCCAGTGGTACAGAAAGTAGACAGCCCAGAACGGCAGTGTGAGTGTGAAGAGGAGATCGAATGAGGCAAGGCAGAGGAAGAAGAGGTTGGAGACGCGCCGCAAGTCCTCCAGGCAGACAAGGGCACTCACCACCAGGCCATTGCCCACCATGCTGAGGACGAAGACAATTAGGAGGCACACACCGGTGATTCCATCGTGTCCATCGAATGGGCTTTCAAGCTCAATGGGATAATCCCCAACATCAAGAGTAGTGTTTGATAAACTGAAATTTGTTTCTCCTGTCCAAGAGTCATGTAAGAGACAAACACAAAGAAGAACTGAGCTCTTTTGTACACCCTGGGCTCTTCAGTCACACATAAAACAATTAAGAACTACTGTAGCCTATTGACATTTCACTAAACTCTCCCTCTCACAAAGTATCAGATAGTCAAGTAAAGACATTAACAGAGGGTTTGTTTTTATTTATTTACTTTGGTGAAAGAGACAAAAACTTACCAGACATTTCAAAAGCCTTCTGGTAGAGTATGTCTTGAGAGAATGCGTGTCTGAGGGGCATTTACAAGAATGAGGAACAATTACATCTGTTTCTTCACAGATCGTCTAAACCCTTCCCAGATTATTCAGATATGTCTGCAAGACAGGGATGGACATTTCTTCAGGGTTTTCTTTTTTCACATTGTACTTTGCAACTAATTTCGATGTTATTCAAACATTGTATTTCTTTCTATATTTCTGTATTCTGCACAATATCATATGAAGGCTGTGAGTTTGATATAATGTATTAGTTCTTTCATATTCATAACATAATGAAAATTACGTTTCACTAAGACAAAATATTTAGGCCATGACCATATAAAATATGAATTCTTGTTTTCATTGTTTATCAGGGATGAAGTGATTGTCAAATTCTGGGCCGATATTGATATGGATGTATGTTGGAGCTACATTAGTTTGCTTTCAGTAGTGGTAAATGTGTTAGTTAATTTGTTTATTATGATTGTGCTCACATTAGTAATATATATTTTGGTGATATTATTTTGCTCGTTATTTGTTTAGTTAATTGTTTTGATTTATATGTGTAGTCTTTATTTTTGGTTAGTTTACTAAAATATTTGGTTTAGACACCTGGGGGCAGTAGTGGGCACAGGTAAAGGTGAATAGGTAGGAAGTAGGAGGAGGCCTGTATGCACCTGGGCGGTGGGCACATGTTTTTTTACCAGCGCAAGAGATGCCGTGTATTGTTTGCTGCAGCTGGAAGAAAATAAACCAGCCACAACAACAAACCTGGAATTGACTTTATTTCTTGCCTGCGTACATCACCTGCCCAGGGTGCCAGAAGTTGTCGTTTGAATGTTTGATTTAAGTTTAATTTTCTTTTGTTGACAAACGGCCACTACAATGTATAAAATAACAATTTGGTAGATCATCCAATGCTGATACTGATATTTATTTGTTTACTTAGTTTGTGTTGTTCATTGTACCCTTTAATAGAGTGGAAGCAAAAATATTCACAAAAAATAACTGAACCATTTTTAAGTCTTTCAGGCCTTCATAACATAGAATTGATCTAGAATTGATGCAACATAACAGCTAAACATCAGCCACTGTCATCGATAAATGTCACATCAATTTGCAGATAGCTGATATCATTCCGTAAGGCTGATAAAGTTTATATCCCTAAAGTTTATATCAAAATATTGATAAGAGCTGAGATTCCCAGTATTGGTATGAGACCTAATGACATCCTACCAGATATAAGAACAAAATTATCGATAGCCTGACGAGCCAGACCCACATTAAAATGTAGGGTCTGGGCACTCACCGTTCAGTGCTCAGTCCGAGGGGCGGGATAATCAGTTGTCTTTCAAATTCCCTCTGCACGCAATAGGACAGCGGCAGCGCTATGAGTCCCATGCGTTTCCCACCAGCGGAGGCTAGTTCAAACGTTTGCCAACTTAATAAAAGCTTAACTCGTGTCACACTGTTCGCCAACAGCAACATCCATCTTATTTGTTTTCAAGTAGCAGGGAATTCAAGCCAAACCATTGCAACTCTGCCATCAATCATTATGTTAAGCCCACCTAACGACTCTATACACGATTTCATTGGCCTGATTGAGTTTCAATTTCTGGAGCTCACAAGCCAACGGAGAGTTGCTAGACTAGCCCTGGCAGCAAATGTAATTTGTTGCCGCTAGGGGCGCGTCTAGATTTTTAGGCTACATTATCGATACACTTGGGCTGAAACAGAGGGACCTGTTTCATTAGTTAATGCAAATTTGGCATCTAGCTGTTTTGTTTTCATCTGTCAGTAATAAATACTTCCTCTTAGTGAGTGACCATTTAGTTTTTCCTTTCATTCTTGTCATTGGATTATAGGCGGTTCAGAGAAGGTGTTTTTTGTTTTTTGGATGACTGTTCTCAAGAAATAGATACATTTCCTTTTTATATATAAAAAAAATTTTTTTGGAGTGCTAATATTAAAAGTCAATTTTGTGCATTACGTTTAGGGCTGTGAAATGTTGTGAAAAGGGTTGAAAACAAACCTGACCTAATAGGACATATGTACCTCTGGTGACGTTCTTGTAGAGCCACCAATACAAAAGTGAGGATGTAAAAAATATTGTGATGATGTAAAAATGTTGATGTAGAGTCTTCAGTGTGAACTCCAGACTAAAGAGAAGGACTGCAATAGCCACAGCAGACCACTAAGTCACAATCTTAGCCCTGGTTGTTCTTTCATTTTCAGATGTGGAGTTTGTTATTTAGGCTATAGATGTAGAGAAATAATAAAGATGAATAAAGAAAGTAAGATGTATTTATTTCCTGGGACTGGGAAAGTTAAAACCGATAGGGAAAATGGGATTGGGGGGGGGGGGGGGGGGGTTCCCCTCTTCTATTCTTGATTAATTATTTTTTATCGCCGGGGGATAACATTTCAAACATTTATTCACCCTCGCCCCTCATACTGGCGCTGCAACGTGAGAACAGTCAGGTAATAATCTGACATAAGAAACACACCGTCCATGGGCGTCGGAGGCATTCTGAAAGTGGGTGGGACATTTCAGCGGGGGGTATGGGGGTCCTCCCCCAGAATTTTTTTTTGGACTAGATGCAATTTTCTGAATTCTGGTACATTTTAACAGGTTATTTAGATACTTCTATATAACAAAATAAAGCTATTAATTCAATGACTAATTCAGAACCAGCTTTATTAACCTCATGGTATAGTTAACCATGCAGTTGCAATATCTGTTAAATTAAGTTATTTAATGCTTTGAATGCAACCCCGGAGGGGCTATCGGGAGCTTCAGGAGGATTCCCGGTGGGCCGTTAACTTTTTATGCCATTCTGAATGTCGTGAGCTTAAATACCTAGTTTATATTTGCAACAATTAAGGGGAGTTTATGAGCGGTCCCTCCTCCAGTGGTACGGTCCTAACGAACGCCAGGGTGACACACAGTTACAGTAATTGAGAGTTAAAAGAAATCGTTATTCTTCCACCGTCCAGTCCAGCAGCTGTGCAACAATGGAAAACAGGCGATTTTGGAAGGTGTGTAGCCTATCTGCTTTAACTTTTTTAATCTAGGCGGCATTCCACCCAGTCCACCCAGAGTCAGAGGCCTACCCTCTGTGATATGAATGAATGTTCTGCCTTCATATGCTCAAGCAGGCCTGTCCATGTCGCAAATGTCCCACTTGCTGCAGCCACAATCATCTTGAAAGTAGCCTAGCCTAGGCCTGACAGGAGATAACATTCTACAATTTACACAGATTTTTTCTCCTCTGTTGATCTCGCGACGTTGTTGGCTAATTTGTATATGCTTATAAAAGCAAAATACCACTTCATTTCGGGTTAAAATGCATTAACGCGCGTTACTGAAGTTTGTCCCGACTCCCGAGTAAAATATGTACCAATTTTTTTGTAATGCCTTACATTAGCCTACCACGTTACAGCAAATTAGGCCCATTAGGCCTACATTATGCCATTTTTATAACGCGTTACTCCCAACACTGTATAGGCACAACAAAACACTAAGCAGGGAATTAACCCAAGTGCGCGCGTAAAGTCAAAAAACGCGTAACTACGCATATTTCACCCTGCCAGAATTCTCCCGTGTCATTTCCCCGCGATAGAGGGAGTTACGCGTTTTGGCACCCCCAAACTCTGGGTGATCTGTTTCGACCTCACTCTGACCGTCACTACGGTCTAAAAAAGGAATGATCACCTTCGTTCTGCCTATCACCGAGACCATATGTCAACAAAGTCATGCCCATGACCTCCGGAAGCAGAACGACTCGAGCTTGTAAATAGCGGAGATTGCTCCCGGTTCAGTCTCTCACCTTGATCGCCTCATCTGAGACCTGTGATACGTGAGTACTTACTTTCACTGCTTTCTTGCTTGACTGTGTTTGTTAGTCTGCATGTGGCAGTAACCTGTGTTTTTTTCAGGAAACTTCGTTTAACTTTGTTTAACTTTGTTTAACTTGTTGACGCCTTTCCTGAGTTCACCCCATACCGCACGGCGGAGGGGCTAGTGTGAGCCTGCTGCCTGCGTTCGCGCACTGCTGCGGGCCGCCGTTTCAGTGTTATTTTCCTTTTGTGTGTGCCAGATTTCCGGGTTGTTGTTTGTTAACTACTGTGTACCTTATCTGGCTGTTCGCGGCTAGTTGGGCTTGGTGTGAGCCTGCTGGGTGTGTTCGCGCACCGGCGTGGGCCACCATTATTATTTCTGTTTACTGCTCTGGCAGCCGGAACCTGTGTGGGCCTGATCAGCACGTATGTGCTCGGCCGCTTAGGCGCTAATGTTACTGTGTGCTTCTTGTTAGCTTTGTTGTTGTGTGCTAGGCTACTTGCAAAAGGTAAGTTTAGCTGTTTGTGTCTGCTAGGTGCAGTCTTGCACGAGGTGCGGGCTGCTGTGTGTCTTTTCTCCAGTTGTCCACTGATGTACGTCGGCGCGTGCGTTCGCGCACTGGTGGCCGCCTTCTTTGTGTATCTGTTGTGTACCCCGTCGCTGCTGTCCGCAGCTAGCTGGGCCAGTGTGAGCCTGCTAAGCGTGTCCGCACGCTGCTTCAGGCCACCCGTGTACTGTATTACACCACTGCTGTATCTCTTTACGGGCTGCTGCTTGCAGACCCAGTGCGTTGTACGGCCAAGGTAAGTGCCTTATTGTATTGTATTGTGTTGTATTGTATTGCATTGTGTTTTTCTGTGGTAGGCTATGGCGGCACACTACTGCAGAGTCTGTAGGGCCACGATGGCCCCCAATGATGGGCATAGAGAGTGTCCCGCTTGCCTTGGGGCCGCCCACCTCCTGGAGGATGTCGACAGCCCCTGCAGCGCAGCCTGTGACCTTCCTAGGGAGGAACGGCTCCGCCGGGCTGACCAGGCATGTGGCCACGTGCGTGGACGGGACAGGCGGCGCTCACCCGACCGACCATCCCACTCTCATAGGCATGGCCGTAAGCATACGCACAAGCGTAAACGGCAACATGAGTCACCTTCCAGGCATGATCAGGTGGAGGTCCCTGGACCTGCTAAGCGCTCGGCTCCAGCTGCCGTGACCGAGGGTAATGGCACGGAGTCGCTTCAGATTCTCTCAGCTCTCCAGGCTCTGGCTAGGAGGATGGACAGGCTGGAGGGTCTCCAGAGCACGTCATCCCCTTGTGGATGTGCTGTCGCTCCATGCCCCTCGCTCTACGATCGATGACGTAAGCGGGGACGGCCTCCTGGATGAGCTACATTCAGACATGGTGGAGCCAACTGATGAATCCACGGTGCCAGGGGAGGTCCCCGTCGGCTCCTTGATGTCACGGGTGTTGAGTGCCTCCAAGATCCTGGGTCTTCAGGCCCCTATGCCAGACATGGCTTCCCTTGGGGGCATCTGGGAAGGCGTCTCGCACAGCAGCCCACCACCCTGTATACCCGTGGCAGAGGATTACACGAAGGTGCTGCGGACGGCATGGGGTAAGTCATTACATTACATTACATTACATTACATTTGGCTGACGCTTTTTTAACCAAAGCGACTAACAACATGGTAAACAGTAAGTTTTAGAACAATTCTCACAATTTTAGGACAGTTTAAAAAAACATTAGAGTACAGTAAGAATAAGTGCGTCGGTGAGTGCTGTTTTTAACAGTTACTTGTCAGTTTAAAACGGCTGGTGAGTGCTAGGATCAGTAAGACTTGTTGTAAGTGTTGCTATGAGAGTAGATGTTCTCTAAAGAGCTGGGTCTTCAGGAGTTTTTTGAAAGTGGAAAAGGATGTCCCTGCCCTTGTAGGAACTGGCAGTGTGTTCCACCAGCGAGGAACAACAGATGAGAAAAGTTTGGATTGGCTTGAGCGTACCGGTGGTAGAGCTAGACGTCGTTCGTCAGAGGAGCGCAGCGGTCTGGAGGTAGTGTAAGTCTGTATGAGGGCATTCAAGTAGGTGGGAGCAGAACCGGAGACTACTTTGTAGGCAAGCGTTAGAGACTTGAATTTGATGCGGGCCGCCATAGGTAGCCAGTGTAGCTGGATGAGCAGCGGGGTAACATGTGCCCTTTTAGGTTGGTTGTAGACCAGGCGCGCCGCCGCGTTCTGGATCATCTGAAGTGGTTTCACTGCGCAGGCTGGGAGACCTGTCAGGAGGGCATTGCAGTAGTCGAGTCGTGAGATGACTATTGCCTGAACCAGAAGTTGGGTAGCATCTTGAGTCAAGTAAGTCCTGATTTTCCGTATGTTGTAGAGTGCGAAACGGCATGACCGGGCGACTGAGGCAACATGATCTGAGAAGTTTAGTTGGTTGTCGAGAACAACTCCTAGATTTCTTGCAGTCCTGGTTGGTGAAACAGACAGGGAGTCAAATTTGATGTTGATGTCGTGGTGTATGGTAGGTTTAGCTGGGATGACCAGCAGTTCAGTCTTTGAGAGGTTCAGCTGGAGGTGGTGTGCCTTCATCCATGTAGCTATGTCTGAAAGGCAATCCGAGATCCGTGCTGAAACCAGGGGGTCGTCAGGTGGAAAGGACAGATAGAGCTGTGTGTCGTCTGCATAGCAGTGGTATGAGAAGCCGTGCGAACGGATAATCTGTCCCAAGGAGGTGGTGTAGATAGCAAAGAGGAGGGGGCCCAGCACTGAGCCCTGGGGGACCCCTGTGGTGAGATGGTGAGGTGCAGATAGCTGACCAAGCCATGATACGTTAAACGAGCGTCCTGTGAGGTAGGATTCAAACCAGGAGAGAGCAGAACCGGAGATTCTAGAAGTCGAAGATTCGAGAACCGGAGATTCTAGAAGTCGAAGATTCGAGAAGTCGCTACAGCGCCCCCAATTCAATCCAGGTTGCCGTCAGCTGGCAAAGGCTGCCTATCTGGCCGACTCAGGGCTAGGGGATATGCCACCGGTCGAGCAGTCTATCGCCGCCTGGACTTCCCTGGGGCCTGCCAATGCATCTCCCAATCCACGCTGCCTGCGTAAGGAGTGTGCCAAGACGGACCGTCTCATCAGTCACTGCTTTGACGCATCAGCACGGCAGCCCGTATGGGCAACGCCCTGGCTATCACTCTGGCGACTCTGCGAAAAACGATGAGCCCGGAGGACAATGATGCAAGGGCCCTGGTGGATGCCGCACTGTCAGCCCACTCCCAGCTGACGCGTGATGTGGGGAGTGCTATGGCCTCTGCGGTGCTGTGCCGTAGACAGGTGTGGCTTGCCCAAACCTCTCTCCCTGATGCCATCAGGACAGACCTGTTAGGTCTCCCCGTGGTGCCTGGGCATGTGTTCCATCCAGACTCCCAGGGGGTGCTGGACAGAGTGGAACAGGCTGGCGCTTCTAGAGAAACTGGTCAGCGTGTGTGCCACAGGCGGGCTCCGGTTCCCCACAGGGCAGCATCAGGTAAGTATGGGCGGTGGCAGCCCGCCCGAACACCACAGGTAAGTATCAACTATGCTGCCCCACGGGACCGGTGCTTTCGTGCACCAGACCAGAGCTCAGCCCCAACTCCCTGGCCCAGAGGACAGCGAAGACCTCGACGGGGCGCAGGCAGAGGTGCAGGCCGCGGTGGCGGTCCTGCCTAGGGATCCGGGGCTGCCCGTCGATTGCCCTTCCCAGCTGTCCAGGACCTCCTGGGAAGGGATTGTGCCAGACTCTTGGGTTGTGGCTACGGTGACTCACGGTTACCGCCTACAGTTTCGACGGCGGCCCCCTACGTTTTCAGGGGTCAAGATGACTGTGAAAGACCCCCTTTTAAATTCCGTGCTTGTCAAGGAGGTCCAGGAGTTGCTTCTGAAAGGGGCCATCTCAGAAGTACCGCTGCACGCACGGCACACTGGGTTTTATTCCAAGTATTTTATTGTGCCCAAAAAAGACGGAGGTTACCGGCCGGTCCTCGACTTCAGGCCCTTGAACCAGTACCTCAAGGTGCTGCCATTCAAAATGGTCCACGTTGGAATAGTGATTCGTTCCATCCAGGAAGGGGAGTGGTTTATGTCTCTGGATCTAAAAGACGCGTACTGCCCAGCACACAGGTCCTTCCTCCGCTTCGCCTTCCAAGGCAGGGTGTTCCAGTTTCAGGTCCTCCCATTTGGCCTTTCACTGGCCCCCAGAATTTTTACTCGCGTGGTGGCAGCCGTGCTAGCCCCCCTCCAGGTCCAGGGCCTAAAGATCCTACCGTACCTGGACGACTGGCTAATTTGTGCCCCATCTCAGGTGCAGGTGGTGCACGACACCGACATGGTTCTGACCCATATCCAGGCCCTTGGTTTCACGGTCAACTGGAAAAAGAGCAACTTGCAGCCCCGCCAGCAGGCGGATTTCCTTAGTGTCCTCCTCGACTCAGTCAGCATGACGGCGTCCCTCACTCCACGGAGGGCAGACAGCTTGACCGAGGCTCTGACAGGCTTTCGGCTGGGCAGACTGGTCACCGCCCACAAAGTCCAGAGGCTGTTGGGCTTAATGGCCGCGGCAGCTGCGGTACTGCCATTGGGCCTGCTGAAGGCACGCCCCTGCAGTGTTGGTTCAATGCCTTTCAGCTCCACCCGAGAGACGACAGGCATGTGAAGTTGCGGGTGTCTCCTGCTTGCATCCGAGCCCTGCGTCCTTGGAGGGACAGGAGGTTCTTACTCCAGGGTGTTCCACTGGGGAGCCTTCCTCACAAGAGGCAAGTCATCTCGACAGACGCTTCTCTGACAGGCTGGGGAGCTGTCTGGGAAGGGCTGTCAGCGAGGGGCGTGTGGCCTCCCTCCTGGACGTCAGAGCACATCAACGTCCCCGAGCTGAAGGCCATCCATCTCGCCCTGCAGAGGTTCCTGCCAGGGTTGCAAAGCCAACATGTTCTGGTGAGGTCAGACAGCACCTCGGCGGTGTATCATGTCAATCACCAAGGCGGCACAAGGTCCTGGCGGTGCCTCCAGATGGCGTTGCTGTCATGGGCATGGCCGCGTCTGGCTTCAGTGAGGGCAGTGCACGTTCCAAGCGTGGAGAACAGGGCGGCCGACATTCTCTCCAGGACCGGGCCACTCCCGGGGGAATGGAGATTGAACCCAGAGGTGGTCAGCCAGGTCTGGGCTCAGTATGGTACTGCACAAGTGGACCTGTTTGCGTCGGCGGAAACGACTCACTGCCCAGAGTGGTACTCTCTTGTGGGAGGCAGTTTGGGCCTGGATGCTCTGTCACAAGACTGGCCGACCGGCTTGTTGTACGCTTTTCCTCCATCCCCTCTTGTACCTCAGGTCCTGCGGAGGATCAGGGAGGGCCAACACACAGTTCTGCTGGTTGCTCCACGGTGGCCGGCGAGGCCTTGGTTCCCAGACCTTCTCCAGCTCCTGCAGGGTCAGCCATGGCAGTTACCCTGCCGGGCGGATCTTCTGTCACAAGCAGACGGGCAGATCTGGCATCCAAACCCAGGTGCCCTGCGCCTGTGGGTTTGGCCCCTGCAGAGTCCGTCATTGAACAGCTAGCTGAGTCTGTGCAGGAGACTCTGAACAACACCAGGGCTCCTTCTACTAGAGCTTGCTATGCACTCAGGTGGAGGATCTTTTCGGATTGGTGTGCCAGCTTGGGTCTTGAGCCAGCGGTTTGCCCTGTGCCACAAGTTTTGCGCTTCTTGCAGTCCTATTTGGATCAAGGCAAGGCGGTCAGTACTGTGAAGGTTTATGCCTCGGCCATTTCAGCCTTTCACCAGGGTGCGGATAACAGGCCCTTGGGTATCCACTGATTGGTCAGTTTTTAAAAGGGGCCCGCCGGTTGCGTCCAGTTCGCACTTTGCGGGCACCAAACTGGGATTTGCCCACTGTTTTAATGTCACTTACTGAAGGCCCGTATGAGCCCATTTTAGATGCAGATCTGCGATCTTTGTCTCTGAAAACTAGCTTTCTCCTGGCTCTTTGTTCGGCCAGGCGCGTCGGGGAGCTGTGCGCCCTCTCCGTCAGCGAAGACTGCCTGAGGTGGCAGGCAGGGGGCACTGGCATGTCACTTTGGCCTAATCCAGCCTTCCTGCCTAAGGTTCTAAGTCAGCAGTCTATCAACCAGGTTCTGGAGCTGACCCAATTCCAGCCGTCTGCTGCCTCACAGGCAGAGCGCGACAAGTTGCTCACTCTGTGCCCAGTCAGGGCTTTGAGAGCTTATCTGGCCCATACGCAGGCGTTGAGGAGGGAACACACTCAACTTTTTGTCTGTTATGGGGCGGCGAAGCAGGGACTACCGCTTTCCAAACAGCAGCTGTCGCATTGGCTGGTTGAGGTTATTTCCCATGCCTACCGGGCTCTGGGAATGCCGGTCCCTTCGGGTAGAAGGGCTCACTCCACCAGGAGTATGGCTGCGTCTTGGGCTGCCCTTAAGGGGGTACCAGCAAGCGATATCTGTGCAGCGGCTTCATGGGCGACGCCTTGCACTTTTACCAGGTTTTATAGGGTGGACGTCACTCTCCCAGCTCCGGTTGGCGACGCTGCCCTCATGTCCGTGACCGAGCGAGATTTTAATGGTTAGCTTCGAGCTCCTCGCGACTTTTTTGGTATGTGTCATCCCTTTTTTAGACCGTAGTGACGGTCAGAGTGAGGTCAAAACAGATCGTAAGTTACGCATGTAACTATGGATCTGTGAGACCGAGGGATGACCGTCACTATCCTTGTCGCTCGGACCCAAGGGCGTAGGTTTGGTCTCAGCTTTGGTGGGGACACATCCCCAATTCCTGTTGTCACAATACCAACATTAGTGTTTCAATACCAATACTAAGTGAAGAATCTCAATTTCGATACTTTTGCGATTTTTTAAAACTTGATTTGGTTTGTGTGATTTGTGAGATCATTCACATCAGTGGCAATCATAGAAATTGATTGACCCTCCACACACACACACACACACACTCACACACAAACACAAACAGACATACATAGAAAGTGATGGTTGTCATCAGTGTTGGGCAAGTTACTTCAAAATCGTATTATGTATTACTCATTACTGTACTTTCAAAGTAATTTGTTACATTATAATATGTATCTGAATTGTAAGGCATTACACTACTATTGTATTACTTTTGAGTTACTTTCACCAAAATATCTAGAAATATGAATTTAGAATTCTAAATGCAGTTTATTATGCTCAATGCAGCTCATTGCACTTCAAATGGAGGGTGATGTGGTATAACATAATGACTGAGCTAGGCTTAAGGCTAACAACATTAGAATGCAATAGGCACAGTGATGGCTCATGATGCAATACAAGGAACAATCATAGCCAGAATTTTGTTAAAAGCAGACCAAAGGTCAAAGTCTGGTCAATTGTGATAGAAATGCTGTAACTTTAGGCTTAGGCCTACTCATTAAAATTAACAGAGAGCCCACTACCTGTATATTGCAACCCAAAACTTAGACATGTCAAGATTTCTGAAACATGTAATATGTATTTCAAATACAAAATAGTATTTTGTTATTTTTATTTTATTGGGTTGAAGGAAATGGCTCTGTATTTTGTATCAAAATACTTTATTGGTGTGTATTTTTGTATTTTAAAAATACTGCAAAATACTATGTGAAAAACACTAAAAAAAGTAGATACTATGAATAATTGGTAATTAGGCAACAATGGTTAATGTTTATCGCAATCAGTTAATGTGAGAACAGCTGTGTTCAACGACATTCATAGCTTTTCAGTGACGGCCTTTGCTGAAGCATCAGCTCTGGTCTGAAGTATAAGTATAAATACTCTTCTGAAATTTGGTCTCTGCATTCATCCCAATCTGTGAATTAGTGAAACACTCAGCACACAGTGAACACACAGTGAGGTACCCACTAATGACGGCGCAGTGAGCTGCCTGCAACAACAGGGGCGCTCAGGGAGCAGTGAGGGGTCGGGGTTCGAATCGGCAACCCTCCGGTTACAAGTCCGAAGCGCTAACCAGTAGGCCACGGCTGCCGAATTGAAAGCTCTGTCAATATCAAAATGTTTTACTTTGGCCTTTTATGGGGTATGTATTGGCAGACAGCCCTGGTAACTTACCGTTGTCGTTGACACACCTGCTCGCTTGACTGCCACTGCAAAGTAACCTGTGCTAATTCTCCATGCGTGTAGCCTGCGTGTCAGATAACCCTGACGTTTCTTGTATTGTCGTGCTGGCTGTCGGAATGATCAGCAGTACAAATAAGTTTGCTAAAATATTGGTGGGGACAATTTTGTCATTTTAAAATTTTGATTAGGACTAGTCCTTAGCGTCCCACCCTAAATCTACGCCCATGCTCGGACCATCCTGAGGCACTCAAGGTAGGAGACTGAACCGGGAGCAATCTCCGCTATTTACAAGCTCGAGTCGTTCTGCTTCCAGAGGTCATGGGCATGACTTTGTTGACATATGGTCTCGGTGATAGGCAGAACGAAGGTGATCATTCCTTTTTTAGACCGTAGTGACGGTCATCCCTCGGTCTCACAGATCCATAGTTACATGCGTAACTTACGTTTCTTATGTATACAACTCTTGCGTGCATTCGGCCACTGACTTTCCAGCTGGGTCTCCAACATGTCGCTCTCAAGCTCAGTCGCTTGCCGCCTTGCCAGAGCTTGCCAGAGGCTGAAACACGCTACTACATTTAAACACAATTGTTGCCGCGACTCGAGGCATTCCAGCCTACGAAATTAATAAAAAGTAAATTATGCATAATTTAAAAATAACTCAATAGGCTACTTGGCTACATAATAAGGTTTCCATTACAGCACCGTGGACGTTCAATGAACGCATGAAAGTGGATGGTTTGTTTGAAATCCCGACACTCTTTCAACTACATGGAACGTAGGCTAATAGTGATCATCAAATACCTCCCCAGATTTCAGTACCCATCAGTCCCAACATTTAACAATATAATTAAACAGTCCAAAAGTAAATTAAATATCAAACTAAACCGAAAATGTCATGCTTTTGAAGGCCTACCAGTATGCCCTCCAAGAAACGCATGTCTCAAAATAAAACTCGCATAAGAAATAAAGGGCTGTCTCGAATACAATCCTGCCCATAAAGGCCTGTACTTTGTCCCCGGCCATAATTTGACGATTTACAGTATCTAAGTAGACAAACTGGCTTCAGATATCCAACAGAGTGAATACGAGATTGTGCAGTCTTAGCTGTGGTTAGTGACATGATGCTGTTAATGGGGGAGTTTTACATAGCCTAGCGTAAATAGGTTATTATTTATTTGACGTACCGTATAAGGCTTTTTTCCTTATCAAAAGTGAGGGGGACGACTGATCTCTTCAACACTGCGGGGGATTTGGCACTTGTCGCTGCGTGTGTGACGGAAGCGGAATGGGAGAATGCGTGTAAAAAAAAAAGCTTACGAGCGATTTACGCACAAATGGGAGAATCCAATGAAAATGACAATGAAGCACTAAACAGATGCTGAAAACAGCACTGGTATTTCGCACGGCAAAAGTGGGGGGGGTCCAAACTAACATTTTTTTTTTTCATTCTTTTTTTTCACAAATCGCACCCTGCGTAACTGTCCTGCAACTCTAGCCATCATAACAGTAATAATGCGAGAAATTCCCGCCCACATTTTATAGTGCTGTTTGAAAAAATGCGGCGGCGGGAATGCGGAACTATTGACTGGACGGACCAACTTCTGACTTCAATCGAACGTAGCCCCATGCAGAGATACACACACGCGCTCAGACCACTTTGCGGGGGCCTTTCTCTCTGTCTCTCTCTCAGCAGGATTTGTCAGCGCTGAAGTCAAATTAAATTATTATAGGTGCTTCTACATCTGCTAACCGACAGGAAAGGAAAACAAAAGTTTAGCGATCAGGAACTGTCAGGAATTTTGCAAACACAGAAGCATGACATAGCCTAGCCTAGAGTGGCCATTTGAGGAACGTTATAATCGATTGCGGACGTGAACAGACAGCTCCAGACACAGAGCGCACATCCTACTTTCACTTTCTAGAGTGCACATTCATTACGTGAAAGAAGCTTTAAAGCAGCCTACCCCCCATTTTAAAAAATGAATTTGAAAGGTGCTCTAGGCAATGCTGGGTAACGTCACTTCTGTTGACTTTCAAACAAAACAGAGAGCTAGCTATACTTCCTCCCCCTCCCTCCCGTGCTGCTCCTGCGTGCAATTGAAACTCTCCTAAACGCGCATCTCGTCTGTGATTTGCTGGAACAGTTTGTTAAGTTTTTATGGGCTACTGTAGGTTTGCCCAGGTTGTTTTTGTTGCCGTTTTTGGAGCCTGGGCTGTCCACAGAGATCGTGTTTTTTTAGTGTAAAAAACTCATGCATGCACACACACACACACACACACACATACAGTGTTTACAGAGTAAAAACACTCATGCATGCACACACACAAACACACACACACACACATAAAGACACATGCACACACATACACACATAGGCTACACACACTGTAGACATGCAGGCATACTTAAGCATGCACGCAAGCACAGGCGCACATGCAGACATCACACACACAGATAAATTTCCTTTTTTTCTATTATAAGAAAAATGTACTTCAGAGCACTAACTTTTTTTTTAAATGAAATTATGGCCAATGTCATACATTATATTAGGTTTAAGGCTGTGAAATGAAAACGGTGCAATTACAGTAAAAATGTTGACCACAGTGTGCAAACATAGCTGTTTTAAACATCACGTGTGCTAATTTTCACTGTTAACCACATTCTGAGACGCTGTCAAGTTCATAGCTCTAACCAAGGGTTGAAAAAAACCTGACCTAATGGCACATACAGTATGTCCCTCTGATCACATTCTTGCAGACCCACCAATACAAAAGTGAGGATGTTGTAAAAAATAGTGATGATTTGGAGACTTCAGTGTGACTAAACTCCTGACTAGAAGAAAAAGACTGTGATGATCAGTATTAGTCCTGGCTGTTCTTTCATTTTCAGATGTGGATAAAAAACAAGTTGTATGTGTAGTTGGTATTTGGCCGACGCTTCTTCTGAAAGCAATTTATAAAACATTGAGTAGAAAACCACATTTTTTAAAACATAACTTAATACAGCAATCATTCATTTTCAGATGTGGAGAGTTATTTTATTAAGATAGAGAAATAATAAAGATGAAGCAAGAAAGTAAGATGTATATGTACTGGTGCAGACAAAACAGATAGAGAAATTGGAGGATGCACATTTTAAAGTCTAAAGCCATACCAAGGGGTGCGTATAAGCTAATGGAATGGCTGAATAACACCAATTTGTATAAAGGACTAGGAGAGGCAAAGTCATGATTGTGGAGTTTATTTCAGTATTCACCATCTAAGCGTGTTGCACAGAGAAACGGCTCCCCAAAAAGGAAAACAGGTTCATTCATCTTCATGCAGCGCTGCACAGTTCTGGCTTAACATGATGCATGGTAGGTTGAACACAATGCATGCTGGTTAAAATTGCTGTCCAAATCACCCTAGCAGGACAGTCACAAGCCTGGTAATCAGAATCAGTACTTTGTTTCACTTTGTGAAGAGAGTCTCGCCTCTAATGATTGGGACATGTTTTCAACTCTAGCATAGTAACAGTCATAGACTTAATGTCAGTAACTTTGAAATCATTGGTCCAACCTAACCATTTGTTACTTTGTAACGTTGTAACTAGAGTGCCCATCCGTCCGGATTTTGAGCTCTCTGTCCGGACAGAGAGAGTGTGTCTTCCTTTTTGAACATTTGTCCGGATTTTTGTCATGAGTGATAGCAATAATTTTAGGGTTTTAAGACTACTTTTAGTTAGCCATGTGGCCCCTCTTGGTATTAAACAAAGACACCCTCCCCTCCCCTAATGAAATGCTAATGTACTGGTTCCAAGGGCTATCAGATCCACGAGACAAAGGTTGTTACCTTGCTATACTGTATCCATGTCATGAAATGTAAATATATTCATGTTTGGTATCATTGTAATAGTCTCAGTAAATTGTTACTGAATTAATTATTAGAATGTTTGGAACATTCTATAAGTGATATTTCTGATGTATAGGATATCTCTCCTCATGCTGATCAGATAAGAATGGGTTAGGTGTGAAGTAGGTGTGTCTGATGCCATCTGGAGAACCAACCACGTGGGCTTGTTTTGCCGCCAATTCTTTCTTTGTTTAACCCATACAAAAGTGACTAACTTGCATTGTTTGTTAGAAGAACTAGATGGAGAACTGAAGAAGAGAGAGAGAGATGGATCCAACAGAGGCCATGGCCTACATAGACCATAGACCATTTTTACCCTCTCTGCTTGTAACAGAATAAACCTGATTCCTGAGTGTTCCTGAAGTTTGCCAGTCTAAGTTAATATTAAGTAATTGTTCACCACAATTACTTTCATGAGTGGCCATCTGTCCGCATTTCATGCACACTTTTTCCTTTTCGCGAAGCAGTCAATGCAACAACCTCCCTTGTGATTGAATGATCTGCGTGGTATTCTGAACACCACTTTGCTACCAAAAGCAGGACAGATGCATACCATGCATTTTGTAAACAGTGAAAAAGATATTGATGTCAGCTCCAGGGGTAAGAGTGCCATAGAGAGGTACACAAAGAGAAACCCAGATCTGCCGGGAAATCTTCTGTGGCATCATTTTTTCTCCAGCAACAACCACAGCTGCAGAGCTCACTAAGTTATTAAGTCACTAAAAAGTTATTGGGTTAAAAAGGTGGCTGTTGACTAATGTGGGAAAAAAAACACACACAAACACACACAAAAACTAATGTTACTATGTTATTATAATGGGAATGGGAATGCTGGAAATAGCTGACTAATGTGAAAAAAACAACAAATGTTACTATAATAAATTATGTTATAATAATAAATAGGTGCCTTCTATAGAAATGGTTTATTTTTAAATGTTATTCCCCATATGTTACTCCGATTCCGTATGTGTCCTCACTTTTGGACCTTTGTCCTAACTTTTGGGCACAAGTGTCCTCATTTTCAGTGTCATGGCGGTGGTCACCCTAGTTGTAACGTTACTTCCTACTTCACCTAACCTTTCAAACTCTTATTATACGGCTCTTCCCAATGCTAGTAGAACGCTCCATTAACTTGAATGGGATTTCCCAACGTTATACGGTAAAATATTTTCATGTAATTACCGCTGCAAACATATAATTACCGCTGTCAATGGCAACGGGTTTTGTGCTGCTGATTTAAGTTTTTCATATCACTCTGCAAGTAGTCTGGTCACTTCTTGCATTGGAACCTTATTCAAAAGTGAAAGCAGACAGTTGATCAGCTGTGTTCTAAAGAATGATGGATTCAAGTTCAGCGTGTGTTGCGAACTATTTGTTTCTCAGCAAAAGCCACGACGAAACGGTAACAAATAAGTGTAGAGACATATCGTGGAGTTTATTTTTTCGTTTTGGCAAGTAGCCGTATAATAAGCGGCATAATGTATAGAACGCTGGTCATTATTGGGAATATAAGTCCCAATAATGACCAAATAAGGCCCTGTCGGGACTTATTATGACCGTCGCTAGCGAAACTAGCGAAGCGGTCATATAGGGATTGTCAAAGTTTTTTTTTTCCCTGTCATTTACTTATTGTCCCTGATTACTTTAAAACTGCAAGTTTGAGCCCATTGCTAAAGAAATCAGGGCTTGATCTCATTCACCGAGAAACCGTTTAATACTGTACTTGTTCCTTTCGAAATACTATAGCTCACTCCAAGTTGCATATGCATGCTGCACGTGAAAATGATCTTCTACCCCCATTGCCCGCATTAGCCAATGAAAGAAAATACACGGAAAAACAAGCGAATCAAAAAAAGCCCTTCCCTGTGACGCCGCAGGGAAAACAATTATTCATGGCCTCGCCCACCTTGGCTTGTGACCGCCCACAGGAAGATTTTGGCCAGGAGATTGTCTCTCTGCAGCTAGCTGGAGCTAACAGCAAGTTGCTAACATGGCGGAGCAAATTCGTGCCTGTGTTATTTGTGGCAATAACACATCAATGTTGCATGTCTTGTCTTAGAAAGAAGAGTTGAGGAAGAAATGATTGGAATTTATCGTTGGAACACCACCACCGAAGTATAGTGCAACATTAGTTCTGTGTTCCAATCATTTCGACCACACTCACTGTGCCTGCCTACAGTTAGAAAGTGGTTTTGCATCGATGTTCTGAAAACCTGGACCTGTACCGTCACGACGATCGACCACCAGCTCACAGGCTGTAAGTACAAACAAACTTTTCCCCCTAACGACTGTTACAAAATAGCATGTTCATATTCTTCACGTTTGCCTCAGAGTACCCTTGTCCTCTCTGTAGTATGACACACACACACACACACACACACACACACACACAGTTAGCATGAATCAATGAGCAATGTAATAGAATCATCACAGCCAACGAATGTGTTTTGTGTGTACTCCCTTCGGATATTCAGGACAACACAAGCCGAAACAACAACTCAGACCTTTTTCTCTAAATAATCTCAGCACCATCTTACAAAGGATCTGTAGGCCAGATGTCTGCATTGTCTGGCAAAAAGAGGACATTGTTAATTCTGTGCATAGTTTGGATGTTCTTGTTTTGTGTTTGCATTATTTTAATAGACTGCAAAAAAAAAACCAGTAGACCTACTTCAACAGTATATTACACAATAAGCCTTCTCACTGAACCACCTTGCTTATTGTCTTTGCACCTTGCTTATGGTGTCAGAGGATTCATATGATTTAAACTGGCATACTGTAGGTTACATCAGTGTTGCAGAACTGTTTGGATTTACATACAAGTTGGCTCAATATTGCAAACAACTCATCTATTATATTTTACCACATCTACTTGTGGAACGCTTTGAGTACCACTGCTGTATGTAAATATAATAAAGCTATTTATTGAAAATTGACCTGTTTTGTATATTCGTTTTAGGAGTTGCATCAGTTTTTGTCCCTTTTAGGCTAAAGGTTTATCTTACCTTTCATATCTTCTGTCTCACAGGGGGCCATAGTCGTCATAGTCGAATGTTTAGTGCATTTTGAAGGGAGTTATGTTAAGGCAGACTGGTTCTAATCCTGGGTACAGGGTCATACAGACAACAGGGGTACTGGTGTTGCCAATTTTTCTAACCACATGAGCAGTCCCCTTACGAAAAAGTAGTATAGGAATTTTGGGACAAAATATTATAATAATCTTATAGGAATACGTATTTTGGGACATACTGTAGAAGTACTACTAATAACTCCATGATATCCTATAACTGCTATAGTTTTTCTATAGTAGTCTTATACTATAAGATTCCTATAGTACATTTTCCTAAGGGTCATACGTGACAGAAAACAACTTGAGTAGGCTAACCTCTGCCAAGGCTATCAAAGCCATAGTTCTCATTACCAGAGAAGTCTTGCAGCACACGTTCTCTGCTTCTGTTGGCATTCTGGTGCAATTCCAGCGAAATATAGCTAGGAGTAGGTAAGTGTGTTTGCATTTAGATCTATATTGGGCTATGACCAAGTGGTCTTTCAATGATAGTATCATGGAATTTAAACCATAACTATCTATTCCGATAGCATACAACTAGCAGGCTAGGTCAGTGGCTGAACTGCATTTAGGGTGCTTATAACCTGTGTTGTGAAGTAAAATATCTACTAGGAAGATTGCAAAGACTTTTGACTGTGTAAAGAAATAGGTCTTTATTTTAAAACGTTTCCAACTGTTTATTACTTGAATGCAAGATGACGATTGCCACAAACGTTTACCTAGGAGAAATTTTAAGCTGACATGCAATTGTTACCATTCTATTAAACCAACGTTCACCGACAGTTTTGACTCGAGTTTTAGCCAGGTTTTAGCACTGTAAAGTTGAATATGGAGCATAGCACAGGCAGAATCGGATGAGGACGCACTGGAAGGAGCGTCACAGTACTGTAAACCAATAAGAGGTGAGGTCATTAACATGTCATGAATATTCATGAGCAAGAGGCAAATCCTGACGTTCCTCCCCTCCCACCTTCCCCACCAAACTAGAAGAGCATGAAATAGACGCAGGAGAGCATTTTTTCACCAAAACTGACTCACAGGGCATTCATTAATACTAGAGACCACGGCAAAATTAATGAAAAAACGATGAGATGAGACCTTTAATCGCCCCTCTCTTCAGTTAAGATGTTCAGAACTGCACCAAATTGTATGTGTATGATTAACCTGACATTCTCTGGGGGTATGCCAAGTTTCACTTGGCTTACAGTATCAAGCGGACTTAAGCTGCCACCTCTTGGCGAAAAGTTGTAATGTTTTAGAGCGCACTTTGAGAGATGTATCCAGGGCAGGGCTGTAGCCTACCTATTGCACGTGCTACAAAAATCATTCTGTGCGATGGATGATTTACTAACGTTACGTCTGATACAGTTTTGCCTATGGCTATACATGTGTGAGACTGAGACGCTTGTTTGTTTGTTTGAAGTGCTTGTTTAGGGTGTGACTGTGAGAGGTGAATCGATGTGCTTTGATTCCAGCTTGGTAGTTGCGTGTCTATGCGATTAAAAAGCACGTGTGTGTGGGAAGTATCCAAACAATGATAATACTTTCATTATGGCTGCTTTAGCCACAGACCTTCAGCTACTGTACAGCGGGTCCCATTTAGAAGTGGCCACTTCATTCGCGCTTTCTGTGATTCACGCAGCTGGGTGAAATGTATTACAACTTTTCGCCAAGAGGTGGCAGCTTAAGTCCGCTTGATACTGTAAGCCAAGTGTTTTTAACCAGTGGTCCGCGGCACACTCGTGGTCCGTGAGGACATTGCTGCTGGTCCCTGACCATGGATTCAGTAGTTGCAATGTGGAAATCAGTATTTTTCCCACAAACAATAACAGACGCAGCTCTGAACTTGGCCCGTTAAAATGTGAACAATCTAGCAACGCATTTCATGAAGGCCCTTAACATGTCAGTTATTTGTACCACTGGTTAGATGTAAAACTGCATTTCGTTTTAGACTATTGGTATTTAATTTGTGCATTGACAATAAAGTTGAATATCATATGAACTAAAGATGACTAAAATTGTGCATATGTAGAAGAAGAAACATTCACAAAAATCCATGGCATGACCTCTCTTCTTGATAGCAGTTGAAAACTGCATGGGAATGACAGGTATTGTTTTGTTTGTTAATAAATAAATAAATACATAAATGTAAAACTGATACCTTCTGCTTTCCCCAAATACAATGTAGCCTACAGGTGTACATGACCTTTCATCAGTCCAGTTGCAATGGATGAACTGTGATTAACTGCCCTACTTGTGATTGTTTAGAGATTTTAAAGTTTTTATAACAATGCTACAAATTTTTTTGGCTAGTGCTACAAATCTATTCACCTTCGCAGCGCCAGTAGGCTACTTGCTGTGCGGTCCGCACACACACACACACGCACACACACACAGGCATGCCAAACAAGCATACACAAAAGTTTCAAGAGTGGGGGCTGAGTAGAAGATGGATACAAATTGATTAGTGTGATTTATGTCCGAACGGATGTACAGGACTGAGCGGCGGTCATATTTGTACCGCTATGCGGTACATCTAGTTTTCCCAATAATGACCGGCGTTCTATACATTATCCTTTACATAATGAACCGAATTAGCAGTCAGGAAACAAAAATCTCACTAGAGCAAGGTGTCTGCAGTCAGCATGTGCAGCAGTTTCATGGTGCACCCAAGATGTCTGGCTTTCACACTATCTCTTGGATGCTAATTAGACTGGCCAAAGATATATGATCTTGTTGAGACAAAGACTACATGTTCTTGGGGGGCGCTGTGGTGGGGCTGGCTGCATCACCCGTGTCACATTTGGGTCTGCGTGCCCACAGGGACCTGGGTTCGAGTCTGACCGGGTTCATTTCCAGATCCCATCCCGTCTCGCGATCCCAGGAGCCAGGCCAACCAGGGCCCCCTGCACTTACAGCAAGCTGTATGTTATTTCGTTGTAAAATCATATTGCAGTCTTACTCAGAACTACTCAGAGGGATGTCGTTTTGGTCCCCCAACAAAAGTGTACACCCATTATCATCTATCTATAAAATAGACCCTAGGTTGTTTTTAGATTGGAGTTTTCCTTTAAAATCTTCCCTTAGTCAAGCAGCAGATTCTTGGGAGGGGCTAACAATGTAGTGAAGTCGATGAGTTCACAACATCAAAGTCAAACAAATTTGGGACCTGAAACAGTTGACTTCTCCAGCACTACATTACTCTCTCCCACTAAGCCACTGCAGTCCCACACTTTTCTGCTCACTTAACCATTTCTAACACCTCTGTAACACCTTTTCTGCATCAAAACCCAAATACAACAAAGCCGTATTGGAAATGTACTCAGTATAGTTAATACTATAACAATACACATTATTTGTTGTACTTACATATTTATTCTGGCCACAAGTGCACATAATTGAAATCCAGGCTGAGGAGCCCCTGAGTCGGACTAAAGGAGAGGAGAGTCTGCCTGCATGCATCACTCATAGCACCAGTAATAGGCTTGTCATCTCTCGTTCTCCCTATGTGTAATGTGGAGAGGGGGATGAAAAGTGTGCACCTGGATGACACACAGCCTGCGATACGACAGTAGAACACAACGGTGGAATTCTGTTTGTTTTATTACACACACTACTTGACCGATTGTATTTTTACGATTTATATTAAATACATTATGAAAGCAGTGAACTAGCTCATTGCAAATAATGGTAGCGTGCTGCGAAGAAAATATTGGAATATATAAGAATTGCCAGCTCATGAACAGGTGGCCATCCATTTATTCAGTGAAGACACTGACCAGACAGCTGGTTTATATTATGATGTATCAAATATCACCTCAAAAAATAGAAAGGGGTTGATTAGAGCGATGTGATGGCAATGGTCACCCCGTCGTTCCACTTGCTTTGTGCATTGCACCATTTGCTTCAATAGATTCTATTCAATTTTGCCACTCACCTGCCATAAATCAGTGTCGCATCACCAGCCATGTACAGTACCGTATGTAGGCCTTAAATGTTGTTACTCACTTTCAAGTCACTTTGTCAGATGTGCCACAAGACATTTTGGGCCCAATAAAATAATATAATCCCCCAGCCACACATACAAACAACATAAATAATACACATGGTGGTCATTATATGTTAGTAATATATATTAGGTTTTATTACACGGCTCTTCAAACATGTAATTACCGCTGTCAATGGCATTGGGTTTTGTGCTGCTGATCATATCACTCCGCAAGTATTCCGGTCACTTCTTGCATTGGAACTTTGTTCAAAAGTGAAAGCAGACGGTTGATCAGCTGTGTTCTAAAGAATGTTTGATTCAAGTTCAGTGTGTGTTGCGAACTATTTGTTTCTCAGCAAAAGCCATGACGAAACGGTAACAAATAACGAGACATATCGTGGAGTTTATTTTTTCGTTTTGGCAAGTAGCCGTATAATAAGCGGGCCGGTCATTATGGGAAAATCAGTCCCGACAGGGCGAACCGGACCCCGACGCGCCAGCGGCATTCTATACATTATTCCTTACATACTGAGGGCCCCCTGTGGGTGTGTGGCCCTTGAATCATCCTAACTTTCCTGTGCCTTATAGTACCCTTGTGCTTTGGATAACAGCTGACTCATTTCAGGGGTTTTACATGCAATGTCATGATTCAGAACTCCTCTTCCTAACTATGTAGTATAACTTTATTTATGGCCATGTAATCTCAGCTTCATTGTAACTGAACTTTCCGAGAATTAAATAAAGTTATACTACTACTACTAGAATGAGATGCACTCCTGGATGGCAAAAAGAAGGTCCATGTTAGCAAATATAGCATAGACTTGTGCTTTGAGTAACTGCAGCTGACACATTTTGGGGGTTTTACAGAATGTCAGAATGAGATCCATTCCTAAAACGGCAAGAGGAGGGTCCATGTTAGCAAAATGGTAAAACACTGTAAAAGACAAAAACGTTTTTGAACTTTTATCTCATGACAAAATTTACTCAGACACAAATACAAGTACACATCAGACAGACATAGCATACAGTGTGAACCATACCATGCAAGACATACTCTACTCTATATGTGAATGTTTTATTAAAGATTACCAAATTCAAGTGGAGAAAGAGCTGGAAATGAAAGGGAAAAAAAATAGGAAAGCCTCAAAGTCACATCTACTCTCCCGTGCCTCTTAATCAAAATGAGAGTTCTGATTAAAATGAGTAAGGTCCTAATCTGTCACTCACTTCGTCTTAGAGGCTTTTTCAAAACTGGTCTTGGAAGGAGGTAACAGTTGGCATACTTGCTGAAATGAAAAAAAAAAAAAAAACATTTTATCAATTTTGAACTATGTAAAATACATGTTTTGAAGGTTTCATTTAACTTTTATCTCATGACAAAATTTACTCAGACACAAATACAAGTACACATCAGACAGACATAGCATACAGTGTGAACCATACCATGCAAGACATACTCTACTCTATATGTGAATGTTTTATTAAAGATTACCAAATTCAAGTGGAGAAAGAACTGGAAATGAAAGGGAAAAAAAATAGGAAAGCCTCAAAGTCACATCTACTCTCCCGTGCCTCTTAATCAAAATGAGAGTTCTGATTAAAATGAGTAAGGTCCTAATCTGTCACTCACTTCGTCTTAGAGGCTTTTTCAAAACTGGTCTTGGAAGGAGGTAACAGTTGGCATACTTGCTGAAATGAAAAAAAAAAAAAAAACATTTTATCAATTTTGAACTATGTAAAATACATGTTTTGAAGGTTTCATTTAACACTGTGTCTTTAGCAAAGGAGACATCACTGCAAAAGCTCACCAGCTCACATCAGAATTATTGAACAGCCAGTAGTAACATTACTGAAAGTCTCATTGACTGCCTTTACATGTTTTTCAGAATTCCAGTCATATGGTTAATCCTGATTTTGATCATATTCATGATATGGTGTTTACATGAACACAGAGACACTTGGTTATTAGGGCCACTTGTAGGGTGTACACAGTGTCCAGTATTCCAGTTAGCATAACCCTATATAAACCAGGATAAGGGTTTAAGGGCCATTCACATCAGGAACAATAGCTATAAAGATAACTATAATGATAAAAGCATCCAATCCACACTGACTAACGGTAAGAAAAGTTTCTCCTCATGTTGATGAACATGATGGCTAAAATTTGATGGATTCTGATTGGCTGTCAGCTTTTTATCGTTCTCAGAATCACTCCTGAAAGTGATCCCCAATGATATCGTTCTTTATGTCATTATTGTTATAGTTTATGTGTGGACATAGTCATTTATATTAGCTAGGACTATACCTTTTTGTCATAATCGTTATCATTATGGTTATTGATGTGAACAGCCCTTTATTCTTACTCCTACTCGAGATGTTTGTATGCGCAAACACAAAGTCAGAAAAATTCAACACCCAATAATAACTGGGATAATTCCATGTAAATGCAGTAATTGTGTGTGTATGTATATATATATATATATATATATATATATAATATAAAATAGAATATAAAAAAAAGAGTATAATGCTTTGTGAGTAGTATGAGGGAAGAATATAGAGGGCCCCAGAGCCAAACAACCTGCAATCAAGCCCTGCTCAGTACATTGAGCACTCCTCACCATTTGAGTATATGAGGCGACTGTGGCGTCGGTGGATGTTGGTCGTATCCCCGCAGTACCACAGCAGCTGCTTCAGATGGTTGCGGAACTTGATGCCCATAAACATGTAAAAGATGGGGTTGAGGCAGCAGTGGGAGAAAGCCAGCAGGCGACCCACATAAAACACATAGTCCACTGTGATGTTGATCTTACAGCTGTCGAAAGGCTTCAGCTGCCAGTAAGCCAGAGACTGCAGGAACAGGGTCACATTATAGGGCGCCCAGCCCAGGAAGAAGACCACAACAATAATGAGGATGAGCCGCACAGTCTTGTGCCTGGTATGGGAATTGGGCCGAAAAAGGCGTAGAAGGATCTGAGTGTAGCAAAAAATGATAACAGCAAAAGAAATGAGGAAAAAAACATTTCGCTGATAAGTGCCCACCAGTTTCCATCTGGTGCTTTCGTACTCGCAATGCAAGGAGTTGTCATTATTATTGACATAGCTGGTCTTGAAGAGAAGGGCCGGGGTGGCGGCCAAGCAGCTGGCCACCCACACGATGGAAGATGTCACCACACAATAGAAGCTCTTTCTGGAAATGACCACGGACATAGGGTGGACCACAGCCATATAGCGGTGGATGGTCATGGTGGTCAAGAAGATGATGCTGCTGTAGTAGCCCACATCAAAGATGAAGCTCACAGCTTTGCAGGCGGTTTTGCCGAAAATCCAGTTGTGGATGTCATAAGAGGCCCAAAACGGCAACCCCAAGGTGAATATGAGGTCGGACAAGGCTAGGTTCAGCAGGAAGGCATTGGTCATAGACTTCAGGTTCTCATACTTCCCCAGGATCACAAGGACCAATAGGTTCCCAACCACGCTGAAAACGATCACCACAGAGAAGAACACCGTTGTGACTATCGCTCCAAACTTCCGAACCTCTGTCTTTACGCACATTTCATCTTCATAATCTTCATTGTAGTAATCTGAGGAATTCTGCTCATAATCTGCAGTTACCAGATCAGATGTAGCTATCAGATCACTCATCTCTGTTAAAAGTAGGACAAATAAATCAATTAAAAAATATATATTATTGCTTGTTTTTTATCAAATGTTTTGTAAATTCCTTTGGAAGTCTCTGCCGAATAGATAAGTCACTAGTCTGGTCACTAGCGCCAAATAGCAAACTTAGTCAATGTCAATGTTTTCTCTTTAGATTCCTTTCTAGAAAGCATGAACAGATGAAGACTTGTGGCATGTTGAAAATGTAATTTTCCATTTTGTCATTCCAACTTCCACCATTCATAGCTCATTTGATATGGCATGTGCTGCTTTTAAACTTGACAATGATGCTCCCCTGAGAGCTTTGCAAACAGTGTGATAGACAAAGCACCAATTTCGGTCCTATTAATTGACATGCCGAACGTATGCAGTAGGTTAAACTGTTTTACTGTAATAAGAATGTCAGAATCATTTCTTGAAATGTGCCCTAAACACCATGTTTCAAAGCTGCACATGCTATATCAAGGGGACTATGAATATCAGAGGTTGAACTGAATGACCCATGACATGTTCAACATGTCCCCCAAGTCAATCTGTTCTAATATGCTTTCTAGCAAGGAATTCGAAGAGAAAAATTTGATAGGGGAAAAAAGCATATTTTTTCTAATAGATGACCTGTCTAGAATACTCAAACTTAAACTCTTCCCTTACTACCTCTACCTCTTCATATCGCATATCAAAGTACACATCCCATCGAAACCAACAAGAAATTCATGTATAACTAGCATATACAAAAATCTCCACCGCAACTTTGTGAAAATACATGGAAGGATGGAAAAGCATTTGAATTTTAACTGATGTCACCTGTTTACTGACCTTCTCTGGTGCAAATACAGATGCAACGTGACTACAGGTGATGTCTTACTGTACAGTAAGACTGATGCCCTCAAAGACCAAAGGATTATTTAAGTGAATCTCATCATATGGGTGGGTTCTGTAGTGAAAGTGACCTTTACTAGTACTGAAATTTACGTGCAGGTACCGAAATTGTATGTGGTTTTTAACAAGGAACAAGGAACTGCAACCAGATGTTTTTTGTTGGTGTGTGTGTGTATGTTTTATATTACTTTTTGTGTTGACCAATGAACAACTAAGCCAAATATATATTCTATAACATGACACAGAACAGCAATGCTCAAAGAGACAGTCGCAACACGTGCTGCACACATGCTGTACCTGGAATTCAGAAAGGCCCTTCATCTCAGACTATGTACCTTGTCCATAACCAATCAACAACTTAGCTTAATCAATATAACACAACTGATACAACCAAAAACAGCCACATGATGTGCCACATACTGTACCTATAGGCGCTCCTGCAGGCCTACAACATTTTTACAACTTTTGTATGTTGCAATGCTTGAATGAGAAATGCTTGAAAAAAGTTGCCTAATTAAAAAAAAAAATAGACGCAAGTGAACTTCAGGAACAGCTACCGTTCGTTCAGGTTTCATGTCAACAAATAATAGTAGGCTAACTTTGAATGAAGGCGCAGTCAGGGATTCCACAGGAGATCACGCTTGTTTGTGTTTATGTTTAAGTTTATTAGCAGACGCAATTTTGTGCAAAATAACATAGCCTACATTATGTTGGAACCAAATTAAACACTCCAGTGAGATAGCTCGCCCCTACCTTCAGTAGCCTATTCCCAGATAAATTCCACACATTGTTTCGTTTTTGTTTGTGATACAGGCAATGCTTTCAAGCCCTGTGTTGCTAACATACCTAGGCTGTGAAACTAAGGTCTAGCTAGCCTATTGGTGGGTTTAATTGAATTTGAGTAATAGGATATGCAATCATTTACATCTGAGATAGTTTTCTAATTCCTGTAGAGCTCACCAAAATTATAGATATGATACAAGGATACAAGGATACAAGCCCCACCCCCACCCCCATCCCCTACACACACACAAAACACACACATACTTACATCATCACTGTCATCACCTAACATACATACAGCACACTGCTTGCTACAATAAGCCTCCTCTACATACTTGCAGCACACTGCACCCCCTCCCCCCCTACATACACAGCACATTGTCTTCAGGATCTTCTCCAACACACATCCTCTACATACTTACAGCACACTGCCCCCACCTACCCACACACACATCACACAGACACACACAGTCACTGCTCCACTCCCCTCCCACCCACACACACATCTTCACTGTCATCACTCACATACATCATACATACACTACTCTGCTTGCAATAGTAAGTCCCTTCACCATACTTGCAGTACACTGCCCCCCCTTTTCCCCTACATACACAGCACATTATTTCATCAGGAAGCTTCTCCAACACACATCCCCAACATACTTACAGCACACTGCCCCCCCCCCAATACACAGCACATTGTCTCATGAGGAAGCTTCTCCAACACACATATTGCACACTGCCCTCTCCCCACATATAGCCTACAGCACACTATCCCATCTCCCTTGTCATCCACCCAACACACACACCAAGACCCCTAGCAGTTGGGTTAGCCCCTTGAGCCGTGGATCTGCCCAAGGTTTCTTCCTTGGTAAGGGAGTTTTTCCTTACCCCTGTTGCTCTTGGGTGCTCCTTGTTGGTGCCCCCCCAATCCCAATCCTCCCCCACCTTTCTTATGCAGCCCTTGCCACTTAAAGGGGTGGTTCAGGATTTTGGACATAGGACCTCATTTCCAAGTAAGCAAGTGTGATATTTATCAGTGGAGACCGTTTTCAACACGTTTCATCCAGTCGTTCTAATTGCAGAGTTCGCAGGTGCTAGGCTAGCGCAAGTCAACGGTATGTGCTAGCCTGCCACTAAAAACAGTCTTACCTACTCCAAAGGACACTCGAGGCACCCCCCCCCCCCCCCCCCCCCAATAAATGCACAAATAGGCTGACACCAGACATAATTTCACTGCATTTCTTACTTCCAGTAACTATATGCATGTGACAATAAACTTCCTTGTATCCTTGTATCTGAGATAGTTTTCTAATTCCTGTAGAGCTCACCAAAATTATAGATATGATACAAGACACTTATCTGCTATAATCCAAGATAGATTTTCTTCGAGTCTTTGAGAATTTATTTTACCAAATGACATGGGAAACATAATTAATTTCATTCACATATTCTTATGCACAATGCACAACAACGCTAAATTAGCTTAAAACCGTGAGAATCAAGCAAGCCTCACGGGTCGTCACGGCATTAAAGTGACAGGCACTCAATACGATTTGCACAGCACTGTATAAACTATATAGACTTCTCTTTCATGTCATTACACTGTAATGGCTAAAAGTTAAGACACCCATGCTGAAATTGACTAAAGGGAGGAATAAAAAACATATTTTTCCTTTTGTCTTAATGCCTTAATTTAAAAAAATAGGACATCAATTATTTTTTAATGTATCATGTATCGTAAATAATAAATGTTATTATATAAATAAATGTCTTAACTTATGCACAGCACTGTATATTCTAAATAGTAATAGTTTGTACAGTGGCCTACAGTGTACAGTTGTACAGTGGCTAATTACTAATAATGTAAATGAAAAAGGTGAAAGAAAAACATGAATAATCCTGTTCAAGTTCTGGAATAATCATGCTTTGTAAATGCTTGTGTTGATGGTTATGTCATAATTTGTAACTCAATTTGTCCATTTCAATTTCTAGGGGGAACACTGATAAAGATTCCCTGTATGCAGTTTGCTTGCATAAAATGATTTTGCTACAACACCCCAACAAATAAGGGTATGTGGCTATTCAAAATGACGTAAAAATGATGTGCAATAAACTGACAGTTTGAGGAGCAAAGGCTACTTTGGACTTGAGACTTTGAATAAACAAACGACAATTCCGACTGCAAAATCCCAAATTGAAACGAGCCATAATGGTCCCGAATTTAACAATGTTTCAGAATGCCACACAGCTAGACAACGAGTGGCAGTGACCGAGCGACATGTCACTTATTATTCAATAGGCCAAACATATAGCCTTACATCAAAGCTTTAGGGTTATGCTATTTCGATCAGCTACAGACAAAGAGTGGCAGCGTGATGTCAAAATGAGGACACCCCCTAATGTCTGCTTATAGGCTTATTAGTTGTGTAACTGTAGCTAGCTGGTACATATGTGCATGTAGGCCTATGTTGTGTACGTTAGCTTCCTTCCCAACACCTTAAGAGATGTGCTAGTTGCAGCAGCCTGGGCTTTTAGCTCGATTGTTAGCACGCTCGACTCCCGAATCCAAGGTGTTGCTGTTTGTGGGGCGAGTGCATGACTGAGCGTGCAAATCACCACAAGGCATTCAGATTACATTACATTATTTTTGTAATCCAATGGATTACGTACGGATTACAAAAAAATGGTGTGTAGTCTGTACTCAGTAATGGATTACATTTCAAAGTAATCTGACCCAACACAGCCTACCTGCGGGGATGTTATTGGGCTACAGGTTTTCTACAGGAATGGCATGTTTGAATGGGCACTGCACTAGTTCATGAAATAACAAATATAAGTGTCTAGGTGTCCGGCCTCGCTCAGGTTAATGATACCTTAATTGGCAGGTTAAAACATCTTGTGGCTCTATGACTCAGTTTAGGCTACATCTTCTAAACCAAACCTCAGCAAACTTGACAAAGAAAATTTGAAGCGGGAAAAAACGCCTTATTCAATCAATTTGTTGACAGCAAACAACCGGCAAGTACTAGCTAGAAAATCTTGTGAAACTGCTCA
The DNA here is from genome assembly GCF_018492685.1 of Alosa sapidissima. NCBI lineage: Eukaryota > Metazoa > Chordata > Actinopteri > Clupeiformes > Clupeidae > Alosa > Alosa sapidissima. The sequence continues at coordinate 27,659,859 of NC_055957.1, read as the reverse complement.
TTTTAATTCAATTTCAATCTGAGCATAAGCCTATGTATAATATAATTACCGGTATTATTAGCCATATTTGTGTTATTTATAGTTGCAATGAGCTATAGGGCAAAAGTAAATGAATGGTGAATTGATATTTCTAACACTGTAGCCAATGGTGCGCCAAAGGCATCAGTCAACAGACTGCTGGTGCTCCATCCAAAAAGGCCAGTCCACATGGTGTCCACTCATCACCTCATGGTGCGTCACGTGCCCTGCGGTTTATTTACCTTGCTTATACAGTGCAACCGCACTAGGCTTTTGTCACGCAAGAGCCTGCGCTCTGGCAAACAAGAGGCGTTTCCATTGATTCACGGCGATGTCAATCATAGCCAATCCCCTCCTTACTGCCTACTAGCAGGAATTCACTGTAAACCTATCGATCTGCTGGATCATCTATCCCTTAACCAAAGTATGGTATATTTCGAGATGTGTGTGCTTCAAATGATGGGAAATACGTGGATTTATTAGCCAGTGTATAATGTCTATGACTGTTGAGTTCTCTGTCACTTCTCACGAATGAAAGTGAGTGGTGGAACAGCAGGTGTAATTCACGATACCATGTCGCATACGATCTGTCTGATTATTTAAATCTGTTTGTTTCCTGTAAGAAGAAAGTAGGACTCTGAAGTGAAAATGGTTAGACGTGGTGGGGAAAGCTTAAAAAAGTCAAACGTATGCTTGCCTGTTTTCACGTTGTTATGATGATGCCTAGTCTGAAATCTGTCTTCATTGCTGTGTGGCCTGTTTGTTGTAAACGTTATTAAAGTAGTCATATGAGTAAGCTATTGGAGAGCCCAGTGGTGTTGTGCAATGATGCAGGCTATGTTCGACAATATTTGAGTCAGTTGTGAAGGACAATGATATATGCTAGGCCTAGGCTACTTAACGTCAGTGGACTTCATGGTTTTGAGACACGTAACTGGTGGTGTCGGACACATTTGCTTAGGATGTTCTAGTGATTAGAAGAGCTGAGGGAAGAGATGATGTCATGGACATCGAAAAGCATTTCCACATGTTGATTACGTTGATTGTACATACATATTTTGACATGTCCTTATGTTAAGACTGATTTTTTTTTTAGCTAACCTTTTCTGTTGGTTAGCTCCATGAAATCCATAGTTGTAATGTAACACCTCACATTTTGTCTACTTGTGACTTCTCAGATACCATGCTGACTGTTTGAAGCCCTACTATTCCCCATCAATCCGCCATGGCATCTGTTTCCGTTGGGGAAAATCAGCTGCAGAGGATCATCAGAGATCTTCATGGTAGGCCTACCGGAGGGAGATAGTCACTGTAGCTTACCAATGTTTCTGATGATGTGAAAAATAAAGTAGGAAAGGATGTAGCTCATTGACTGACAACACTCAATTTGACAGCTTGGAACTTAATTTTGCCAAAAGAAAGTGGAAGTATTTGAAGTGGTATTAAAGGTCACATGTTTTACCCCTTTTCTCACAATTTAAATAAGATGTGGTCTTAATAAAACATCTGTGTCATACTTTGGTCAAAAATACCAAAACGCCAGAAAAATACTAGAAGAAGCACTACAAAACCACTTTCAACCCTGTCTGAAGAGCCCTGTTCAAAGTGGCCCTTTTTTGTGCCTGTTCTTACAAACACATATTGCACAATGGCTTTGTTTCAACGTTTTGGTGACAGGTCCCAAGATTACTGGATAAAAGCAAACTATCGTAATGTCCACATAGGTTGGCTATTATTGAGATTGAATCTGACTGAATCACATTTCCAGACCTAGGCAGCCGATAAACAAACAACAGGGTTTTGTTATTTCTGTGTTTTTGCATTGGTAACCCTCCCAGATGTGTAAAGTATTTTAAAAAGTGTCATTGTCATAATATGTAATATTGAAAGTGTGTGTATTAACACATATTAGTTAAAAATGCAGAAATTAGTTGGGTAAATGAAGGTCAGACTATGAACAACAGGGTAGTGTTCTCTCACTCAGAGACAGACATGACCCAGGGCTGGTGTGTACATCTTCCACTGTGTGTGTGTGTGTGTGTGTGTGTGTGTGTGTGTGTGTGTGTGTGTGTGTGTTATATCTGGCATGCAGATGCTGTGGCTGAGCTTAGTAAGGAGCACAGGGAGACAGGAGAGCCCGTCACAGACGACAACTCCAGCCTACACAAGTTCTCCTACAAACTGGAGTACCTGCTGCAGGTATACAAACAAACACACACAAACTTGAATATATCCCAGAGGTATACTGCACGAAAACCCACCGCAATGTTTCATCAAGCCCTAAGTTTGTTTAATCATCATCATGTTATATATTTCTTCTTATATTTACTTTATCCCGATGACATGTCTTTCAGTGAATACCTAAGAATTAACCAATTATATATCATAGACCGAACAGTGGTTCTCAACTTTTTATGAATGAATGCCTCCCAAGTGTCCCAGTCTGATACCCTTTATACTCCCACCCACCACCACAACCAGACATCGACAAATAAGATGTTATGGATGCTTTGGGTCCATACATTGTACCTATGTCTATTTTGTTTGACTTGGAAGTGATTATTTGAGTCAACTCTTAATTACACACAGTGATAAAATGGCTGGTTAATAAGCTAATAAGATCAGGGAACCCCTACCTTATTCTGAAGACATTTTCAATCATAATGTGTGTGAAACACAATTTCACTTCAGTTTAAAAAAAATAGTGGTGTTAATGCAGGTTCTGACCAATAAGGCTGTCATATCGGTAAGGAAGCACCACAAATGTTCAGTTTTGGGTTAAAACTTTAACTTTGTGGTAAAATGTAGCTCAACAACCTGTCAACTATACCTGCAGCAAGTCTAATCGGGTTAGGTAATGAAACCAACATGGTGAATTCAGTGAAGTTTACAAATGAGCAAACTTAGACAGATGACAGTTACTTACCAGTTAGGATATCTTTATGAATTTGGTGTACATCTTATGTTTTGTGCAAGGCACTTGCAGTTGTGTTTAAAATGCAGTGCTATTATATTGTCACCATTATAGACCTATAAAGAGTATATAGGCTATCGTGATGCTGTTCTCACGCCTTAGTTCTAGTTTTGTTGGTGGTACAGTAGGTGAGTAGTCCAAAGCTTTTACGTGTTTGATTGCAGATACTAAGGCTTCTTCACCCTCTGAAACTCTATTGTACTTACTGTAGCCAGTATGTGGGTAAAGGTACACATATTTGTACCGAACTGTTTAGGTATAGGACATTAGGTTCCATATAGATATGTGTACCGAATGCAGTAATCAACACTAGGCTTTTTTTGGGTATGGACCATGTTTCAAATTGTGGTGGACCAAATGTCAGTGAATTTTAGGCTAGCATTACCTACAGGCTTACCGAAACCGTGACTTCAAAACCGAGGTATACACTGATCCGTGATTTTTCTATCCGTTACACCTCTAGTAGCCAGCTGGTACCATAGTTGTGCATGAAGTGCGTAAACATCCCTCCTGACGCTGTACTAAATGTGTTAGAAATAGACGCAAGAGCCTCTCAAACTGATACTGTTCAAAGTACTTACCGGTAAATGCCCTTATTCCCTCCATTGCACAGTGGCATAATAGTTAATTCAAATAATGTGTGTGTGTGTATATATATATATATATATATATATATATATATATATATATATATATATATATATATATATATATATATATATATATATATATACACACACACAGTATATATTAAATTACAAGTCAATCAAAAAGATAGAGCTACAATGTATTCTTCCAAAAAAAAATATTTTTGTTTTTTGTGCACGTCTGGTGGTGATGGATCAGTGGTGGTTCAGATATGCAGTATATTAATGGTTGATTGTATGTAAACATACGGTGTGTAAAATAATTTTGATTTATGTGTGCTCTTTGTCTTTTGTTAGTTTGACCAGAAAGAGAAGACAACTTTTCTCGGCATCAGGAAAGACTACTGGGATTATTTCTGTGACTGTTTGGCAAAGTTAAAAGGAGCTAATGACGGCATTCGCTTTGTCAAGTCTATCCCTGAGGTAATCCTGCACAAGTGCACAAGTGTGACAAACAATTAAACTCGCAGTCTGAGCTACCGGGTCACTGGAACACCCATCCCTGAGATCTACAGGACTATAACGTCTCAGGCTGTAGTCTAACCATGTTTTTTTTTTACTGCCTTGCATGTAATGAAGTTACTTTATTATTAGTGACCAATGACTTGAGTATGCCAATGCATTGAGGTCTGTTGGGCTGTCATCCATTGGAGGTGAGTCATGGAGGAACAGACATAAAGAGGACTGTGAGATGAGGTTGGTGTTGAACTGTTGCTTAAAGAGCTTATTGTAGGGTGCTGCTTGAAACTCTGCCTGTGTTTGGAATGATATGAGTCTAGACATATGCTGTATGTTAGTTTTGTGCTGATCTTTCACAAAAGTATTAGTTTATTTGAAGTTGTATGTAGTGTATGAAAGATATATTTTTTGTATGCCAAAGATGCTTGAATGATGCTCTATAGTACATAGAAGCATGCACGTAGTGTGTTTTCCACACAGTCACTCTTGGCTATAATTTAGAAAAAGAAAGATTTTATTGTCTTTTAAGCAAGAAACCAATAGCAATGCACAGGAACTCTCTGGAAATCTCTGGGTCAGGTGATATGTGACTGCTGATGTTGTTTGAGTCATTGAGGTTATTATTTGAGACCGCTATCTCCAGTACGGCTGCAGAAACAGCTGAATGGGAGTTGAGAATGATGCTTATTATAAGGAAATGACATTGACAGGAAGAAATAAACAACATTGAACATTGCAATTGAACTGTCTGTCAGGGTCGTCTGTAAGTGACCAAGTGTGACTGATCAGCAACTGACAATAAATCAACATTTCGGAATTATGGTTTAAAGCTACCTTAACAGCATGCAAACATGTTGGAAACACCACTGACAGTCAAGGTGGTTATAAGCTTGCTAACATGGTTGGATATATGCTTGTCTTACATTTTGGTGTGATGTTCCATCGCTGGCCACATACAGCATGGCTTGGATGGTTGGTGCATACAGTGGATTTATCTGACCTTCACATGACCATATTCCATCAACATGAATTTCAAGATGGTAACAGAAGTAGTTGCCTGTAGAAAAAAAGCATGCCTCAGAAAGTGACAGATTGTTGCATTGTGTTAATTGATGCTAATTTGAGCCCTTTGAAGTATATGCCACAGGACCTTAAAGACATGTCATTAGTTGTTTATTTTGGAGTGAAAAGTCCCCATCTGGTGTTGTGTTGAATTTGGACCCATGCCTTTAATCCTGTCCATCTGTGCTTCTGTGGCGGTTTGTCCCAGTCAGGGGACACAAGGTATTCCTGACCGATAATCTACGGGATAACATCAGGTCAGCTTTTGAACCTCAGAACCAAAGGGACACATCAGAACACATCACATCAGTGGGCAATGGGAGTTGTGGGGCTAACAGGATTTGACATATTTGGTCACTTAGAAATGTACAGTTCTGAGCAAAAAGCCCTTCCTGACAAATATGTTGCGTGTGTGTGTGTGTGTGTGTGTGTGTTTCTGTGGTGTGTTTGTGTTTCCGTCTTCAAGTGTATGAGATGCAAAGCCAAACCACAGAGAGTAACCTTTCGGCTGTAGTCAGCTGTAGTGGCCTGTGAGACAGCTTAGCTGATGCACAGACCTGTGAAGATGAGACATGGTGTTTTCTCCTCAGGAGGACACTTTTCAGGCCTCGCATGTCACACATATCTGCTGACACCGAGACCACACTCTAATGGTTCTCTCTCTTGGTGAGCGACAGTGGTTGTACTGTCAGCGCTTAAGGTTCATGGGGTCACATCAAGTCACATCCTGGATGCACATACTGTATACATGACATATTTGACCTTTGACCTCTGTGTCCGTCTGTGTTGTAGCTCAAAACTTCGCTGGGAAAGGGTCGAGCCTTCATCCGCTACTCGTTGGTGCACCAGAGGTTGGCTGATACCCTGCAGCAATGTCTGATGAACCACAAAGTCACCAGGTATGCAGCCAAAGGAGAACGCACGCATACAACATGCACACAAACAATTACCAGATATGGCCCCAGATACATTGAGATAGACATGCAGTACCATGTGGTCACATAGATACACAAATGCAAAGGTGTGGCTTTCTGGCTATTCCTGCTTACAGCACAGTGTGTCCAGCCACATATGCATCCAAACCTGTGTCCACAGTTAGTGCCACTCTCCAAGTACATCTAGACATGTACCAAATATCTCCAGTTTCATACAGACTCGCACAGGAGCATAACATTATCCTCACATGAACAGGAAACAGTTTTCTCATTTCCTCACCTCCTCGGTACCTGGAGTGGGATGGAGACGCACTATGAGAGAGGAACTGAGACAGTTAGCCTGACCATCACTTAGGTCAGCCTTAGAGTCGATAAAGAGAAGCCATTCATCTCCGAAACCCCACTTTTGACCTAGATTAGCCTACTTTAGACTGCTAATAGAGAGGTAGTTATGTGTGGTCTTGTGTTTGTTGTGACATGAGCTAAAATAGATGCTATGTCTGGACTGAAGTTTAAAGATTTCTTGAAGCTTCACTTTGAGCCTTCCCTAAACCTGTGAGCTGTAAACTAAGATCTGTGTCTGAAAGTGATGTCTCTTCCTTAATTTACTCTTGGTTCCGCATTCGTAGTTTAACCATTTCTGTTTTGTTTGAAATAAGCATTTCATTTTACAAATGTCAGCACATTTTTTTTAGGTGTTAAACAAAACATGCCAGCCTGTGGTTGATGTACACTTGGGTGCACAGATAGCAAGTGTTGTATGAGCAGGGCCAAATGGATGTCCAGACTACATTCCCTGTGAGGATATAGAAAAGTAGTGCTTGGCGAGTGTGTTTATTGGCATACTTGGCATGCAGCAGACAGCGTGCCATCAGATCTACAGTCTGGGATCACACAGACCACCTGCAGTGTCCTGTCCAGATTTGTCCCAGTTATTGATTTGATCAGTCATTCTCTCTCTCTCTCTACCCCACCTCTGTTTGTGCATCTCTCTCTCTCTCTCTCTCTCTCTCTCTCTCTCTCTCTCTCTGTCTGTCTGTGTCTCTCTCTCTCTCTCTCTGTCTGTCTGTCTGTCTTTGTGTCTGTAATTCTGCACAGTGAGTGGTACTATGCCCGCAGCCCGTTCCTGAAATCTCACCTAAGCATTGACATCATCAACCACCTGTACGAGCTGAATGAGATCCAGTTTGATGTGGCTTCCAGAGGTCACGATCTAGACTCTGATTGGCCCACATTTGCCAGGTAACCCTTTGAAATCCCTGTTCATGTACTCCTGCCAATGGTGAACTTGATAAATCCTTACTATGACAGAATCTGACCATATGCCTTGTTTTTCAAGCCTGATCATACAAAACATATTCAATTTGAACCAACTAACTTAATCTGCAGTGGTACATTTTTTCCCCCCGAAGAAATTAGCCATAATATCAATTTCAAATTACAGTTGTGATAGAAGGCCTGTTCCTGATATTTCTGCTCATATTCTGTTCACAATTTTTCAAAATGAATTGAGTTGAGTGAAATGAGTTGAATTAAAGAAAGTGGTTCATTTGAATAAAACAAAAATTATATAAACCTCACCTTCTCGTAGTAATGCTTATAATAAAATCAGTTATGGCTTATCCAACATATCAGAAGGTTAAATAAAATGGCATGAAGTACAAATAATGCACAAAGGAGGAAGTAAAAAAATAGGGGTGTCGTGGATGGAGAGAGATATGCTTAGGGGTGCCGTGAGCCAGAAAAGTTTGGGAACATCTTCACAGTATGGGTATTCCACTCAGATTTGTATTTGTTTTCACAATACCAAGACACATAGCACCAGTAACCATGTGATGTTTTTCCTAAACTGTATTCACTGTGAGCAGTTTCATGTTACCATATCTGTTCTATATTAACTGTCCACTGAACCTTGGCATGTAGCAAGAACATCATGACTTCCTTCAAGATTTCTTTGGAATGTCTGGTTGTGTACAAGCCCAGTAGGAATGTCACGAAGCGTGTTTTCTTGAAGGATCTTTGCTTGTTTAGTTTCATTAATTTATGTATTTTACAATTTATTCTATTCAAGCCACTGGGGCGGGGCGGTGCGGGGGGCGGGGGGTCATGGCCTTGAGCCCCTATTACCTAACAACCACCATGAAAAGCATTTTAAATCACTTTGGCTACATTCACATCACAAGCCTAATGCTCAGATCAGATTTGCCTATCTTGACGATTCACATTTGGAATTACCTTAAAAGAGTCCTTGTATTATAACTCTAGTTAAATGAGAATGCATCTATCTTCCAAAACGCCACGCATGTGCACATTGATTTGTTTTGGCATGAGTCAACAGGGAAATGAGAACCTAAGTTCCAATCTTAATGTTTTCTCTAAGTGACAAAGGAACTGCGACTTTGAGTGATGCTACTCTATAACTTTTCTGGGGAAATCTCAACCTCTGAGGTTGTCTAAAATACATCATTAAAACCGACAAGAAAACATCTTTAAAAAGTAGCTAATCTATGTATCACTTTTCACTCTGGAGGATGAGAAACTGGTGTGATCATGTAATCTACAACTGACACAAGCAAAGAACTTTTGCCATTTTTGCAATTTGTTGTTGCTGCAGGAGATGTCGGTAGCCTTTGGTAAAGAAGCATCCATATATATATATATGCAAAAAAGACGCATGAATTTATGAATCTGTGCATTTTCATTTATGTCCCATGGCCACAAATCAGATGTATATCTGATCAAGAACCACATACGGGAGTGACTCAAATCTCATTGTAAAAAATGTGACGTTCTTAGAGCACTGAAAAAATCAGATATGTGTCACTTCGAGAAACAATCTGATTTGAGTCACCTCAGCCAGGTAGTGTGAGCATAGCCTTTGTTAATTGGTCTGCTAGTTCTAACTGCAGGTGTGTGTTTCTGCACTGTTCCAGGAGGACACTCGGGACAGGTGTCTCCACTTCTCACCTGTGGAGACCACCCAGTCGCTGCTCCAGTGTCAACAGCCTGGTCAGCAACTACTCACAGGTGTGTCTCACTATCTGTACGCTCACTGAGACGATGAAATTACAAGTGGTCAGTTCTAAATACAAGTGTAAACAACCTCCAGTAGTTTACTGCAATAGTAACTGGTCCTTCCCGTGTATATACTTTCATGACTTGAAATGGACCATAATTATCTCAATTGCATAGATAAAACATATCAACATAAATGAAAGTAAATGAAAAGATGTGGTCAGTATACAGTATATATGAAATGTATACCATATTAACTGATATTGAGTGATTGCCGGTGTCTTGTTCAGTCCCTACAGCAGCCTGCTGAGTTCCTCCCTGGGCCCGACTTCAGTCCGTGTCTGCTGGGTGAGCTTAGCGAGCTGGGTAACCTCTCCAGTTGCAGCGCAGCCGACGACCTGCGCGTGGAGCTCGACCAGTCGGAGCTGCGGCAGCAGGAGCTCCTCGAGCGTGTGCGCCTGCTCACCAAGGAGGCCGGCGACCTGCGATTGGTCATCTGCAACCTCGAGGGCCAGTTGTCTTCCACAGAGAGCGCCGGGCAGAAGAAGAAGCAGCAGCAGTGTGCAGCAGGCGTGGTCAGCGGTCGGCAGGAGGTCGCACACAACCAGCAAGCGGAGGAGACGAAGGCCAACGGGGAGTTTGTGAACCACGTCGTCCAGGCCGACGCGCCACCAGAGGTCCTCGGCGTCAGGGAGGCGTCCGAGAGCGACTTGCAGGCCAAGCTGAGCGTCGCCGAGAAGAGAAACATGGAACTCCTGGCCAAACTGGACGGGGCGCTGACCGAGAAGAGCCAGCAGGCGGCCAGCTACTGCGACTCGGCCTGGAAGATCCAGGAGCTGCTGGCCAAGCTGAAGGAGGCCGAGGCCGAGCGGCTGGAGGCCCGCCAGCGGCACGAGGAGCTGGGGCAGCGTGCCGAGCTCCTGGCCCAGGAGCTGCGCCTGCGCGAGCAGAGCCTGCGCGAGAGCGGCGAGCGGCTGGCGGCGGCTGAGGAGGAGCGCGCCGGCTTGCTGCGGCAGGCCGAGGAGCTGCGGGCGGCAGTGGGCCGCCTCCAGGGGGCGCTGTCGCTGAAGGAGCGCGAGACAGGGAACCTGCGCACGCAGCTGCAGGACCTGCAGGGGGCGCTGGAGACGCGCGAGCGGCAGGCCGAGGACCGCGAGGCACTGCAGCAGAGGAACCAGAGCCTGAAGGAGGAGCAGGTCAAAAGTCGCGATGCCCAGACGGAGACGGCCAGCGCGGGGCCCAAAAAGGACCCGACGGCTAAGAAAGTGGAGGACTACAAGGCCCAGTGCACCACGCTGATGGAGCTCAACGCCAAGCTGCTGCAGACGGTCAAGCGGAACGAGGAGAGCACGCGCGAGCTGGCCCAGGCCCGGCAGGCGGCAGAGCGCGAGCTGGCCGCGCTGCGCGTCTCCGAGGCGCAGCTCCGCACTCGGCTGGAGGAGGCCCAGCTGCCCCTGGAGGAGTGCGAGAGGAGGCTGCTGGAGGAGAACCGGCGGCTGGAGGAGAGCGCCCAGCAGGCCCTGGCCCGGGCGGAGGAGGCCGAGGAGGAGGCGCGGAAGCTGGAGAGGGAGCGGGAGGAGCGGAGGGAGGAGCATGCCGAGGCTAGGGAGCGGCTGGCGTCGGCGCGAGAGGAGCTGAGCGCGCTCACAGCTCGGACCGCCAAGCTGGAGGAGAGACGGGCCACCTCCGAGGAGAAGCAGGAGGAGCTGCGGAGGCAGCTGGAGGAGGCCGAGAGCAGGAGCAGGAGCGGCGAGGAGGGGGAGGGAGAGCTAGGAGCGTCCGGCCATGCGGTGGTGTCCAGGCTGGCCCTGGCGGAGGCCCAGCGGGAGCTGCAGTCGCGGGAGGTGCTGCGTCTGCAGGAGGAGGCCTCGGGGCTGCGCGCCCAGCTGCAGCAGAGCACCGAGGAGCGGCTCAAGACGCAGGCGCTGCAGGAGGTGACCGAGGCCTCGCGCGAGGACCTGCGTGCCCAGGCCCAGCAGCTCAAGGCGCAGGTGGAGGAGATGAACCGCCGGCACGTGGACGAGCTGCTGCGGGGCCGCGAGCGCGAGGAGGCCCTGGCCGGCGAGAGGGACCGCGAGGCGCGCGAACGGGCAGCGGCAACTTCGGAGGCGGCGGCGCTGCGCGAGGAGCACGGCGTGCTCAAACGGCGACTCGACGCGCTGGCCGTGGAGAACGCGGAGGCGCGCGAGGCCCTGCACCGCGCCAACACCGAGACGGCCGAGCTGGGCGTGCACGTGTGCGCGCTGACTGGACAGAACGAGGAGGCGCGCCGGCGCTGGGAGGCGCTCTCCGAACGTCTCCGGCAGATGGAGGAGGAGGCGGCCGCAGAGGCGTGCAGACTCAACACGAGCCTGAAGACCCTCCGGGAGGAGAACAGCAGGCTGCAGGAGGAGCTCAGGCAGGCTCAGCCGCTCCCCGCCAGTCTGCAGGAGGCGCAGGGCAGCCTGGAGGAGACGCGGGGGAGGCTCCGGAGTCTGCAGGAGGAGAGTCAGCGGGAGATCCAGGACCTCAAGCTCCAACTGAGCAGCAGCGGCGTGCAGCACGAAGCCAGGCTCCAGGTGAGACACGCCTGCCTGACCTGAACCTGCTGCACACACCCACTCAGAGGAAGAACATTAGAGATGTCAAAACAAAGGCCTCAGAGATACCTAAAGCTAAAGCATGCATAGAAATTGTCAAAGGCCGTTTCCAGACGACAAATGCTCTCAAGCAGTTTCCAGAAGGCATGTCATAGATCAAAATATGCATGGAAATGCACTGGGATAGGTGTAAGATTCTCACTTGTCTTGTGTTCAATAGTTATTGAATATGGTCTAGAATGTGAGAAATGCATTAGGAAACATATCCATAGCTAATAATAATTATATCCATTTAATAATAACCAAAGACAAACAAACTCTGATACATGCTTTAGAATACACGGTGTACTGGTATACATGGAAGCCTCATTTTGTCAGAACTGCCTCAGAATTCCCATACCACATGCCATCAAAATATCAAATTTCAGTTTCCATAATAAAGGTGATAATAGTGTCAGTGAGATGAGGTGTCTGGAGCATTATTTGTGGCTGATCATGTTTTGCCATTTGCAGTGCGCCACAGAGGAGCTTGAGGGTGTGAGGACACAACTGGTGGCCGCGCAACAGCAGATTTCAGTTCTCCAAACTAAGCTGAAGGAAGTGGAGGTGTGCACACTGGATGTTGGTGTAGTGTAAAAAATAACCAACTACATAACAAAGTGGAGATATCAACTCCCGGATTAATAAACCTAGAGTTTTTTGTCTTTGCCACTGCTCGGTTTGGATTGTTTCCGCTTTGTTATGTACAGTAGTAGTAGGTTATTTTTTACACTACATTGGAAGTACACAAGGCACTACAGCAGCAAGTTCAGAGCACGCATACTGTACACAAGATGTCTCTGGACTGTCATTGTTACCTCATACACAATGCTTTAAAACAAATAACTTACTATCACTAAACAACATGCAATAAATGTTTGTTTTTTTTGGATCGCAGACCGTATCTCTGAACAGCGGCCAGTCATTTGAGGTCGCAAACACCCACGTTGCCAACAGTGTTGTTCTTCAGAAAGAGGAAGAAGTGAGGAAACTGAAAGGAGATGTATCCAAGTAAGTGGAGAAGTGCCCACACAACTGGGACTGAAAATTCTGTGTATTTAGCTTTTTTACGCATCTATGACTCCACAATGGAAATCACTACTGTTCTCAGAACTGTCGGCCTGCCATGGCTGGGTCATGACGTCTGACACCACATGATTCCTCTTTCAGTTGGTGTTTTCAGTGTGCTTCTCTTTTCACCTCTTTCTCCTCCCACCCCATCTTTCCCTCTCCATCTCTCCTTTGCTCTCTCTCCCCCTCCCTCCCTCTATCAGAGCGGAGGAGCAGCTGGCGTTGGCCCAGAAGGCCTGTCAGGACCTGAGTGAGAGCCTGCGCCGCACTACCGTGGAGAAGCAGACGAGCGATCTGAAGACGTCGGCCGAGATCGACGACCTGTACCGCACCAAGAGGAACCTGGAGGAGAGGCTCATCGAGCTCATCAGGTGATCACAACGCCTTCTCATGGCGCAGGCTCTACTCGTGATTGTTTTATCACTTGTGCAAATGCCTCCATTTGCATACACTTTCTTGCCATAAATTCAGTCAGTATGAGGTAAATGAGTATTTGTTATACATAATATTTCAAAGTGGGACAACATTATTGTAGCTAAAAAAGAGAATGCTAAAGATGATATGCCTCTGTCTATAATCATTATAGTCATACGACAAAGCAAACAAAACAGCCATGAACAACATTTTGTAACCCTTATAAGTAACCCTTATTCTGAAACTCTTGGGCGCCCCCTGCAGGGATAAAGATGCACTGTGGCAGAAGTCGGATGCGTTGGAGTTTGAGCAGAAGCTGCGTGAGGAGGAGCAGACGGACCGTGAGCAGAGCCACTGCCTGGGCTGCCACAGCCAGTTCAGCTGGTGGCTCCGCAAGCACAACTGCAGGTGAGATGGGGTCAGACACAGAGACCAGCAACCGGTTTGCAAAAAGGTTTCATAGTATCATTAGCATCTCTTAATATTCTCTATATAAATGCATCCAGACCAGATAACCTAGTCTTTTTAGCACACAGACCTTCTCCATTATGAGAATTAGAAGTAATTGAGAGTGGGTCTGGAAAAGGTTAATTGACTTATGACTTCCAGCAGGGGCGTAACTAGTAGTTATTCTAGAAAGTGTTGTAGACCCACCCTACCAAGAAAAATAAGCAACCTTTCATCCAGACTCTATCCCTCCCTCACACACATGTGCACACACATGTATGCACATGATATGCACACAAACATGCATATCCTTTACATCTTTTACTTCTTTTGACAGAGAACAAAGTATTGACCAATAGTATCCCAACTGGTATAGTACTGATAACCGCCTCTTGATGACCATCAAAAAGTCTAGGTGTTGCAATCTAAACAAGAGGATGTATATGGCCTATGGCCTACTACTTAAGGGAAACACTCATGAATCACAAATTGACAAGAAGACTGCTGATATGGCTGTAAAATGTTAGACTAGGATGTAATTACCGTATTTTCCGGACTATAAGTCGCACTTTTTTTTCATAGTTTGGCTGGTCCTGCGACTCAGGTGCAACATATATATATTTATATATATGTTTTTTTCCTCTTCATGACACATTTTTTCACTGGTGCGACTTATACTCAGGTGCGACTTATAGTCCGGAAAATACGGTATAAACCAAATGAATTAGCCTAAAGGCTATTGCAAAAGCTTATTGAGTGTAGTGCGGGTGTTATAGTTTGGTAATGCAGATGATTGACAGTAAGGACACGTGAACGGGACCCGCATCCGCCCACAATGTGCAATGTGATCTGATAAGCTTGCCCACATCCGCCCAACCTCCTGACCAACCCCGTGACGACGAGACTAGGAAGGGTTAACGAGTGACTTCCTGTTTGGCAGGCTGTGTGGACGGGCCTTCTGCTACTACTGCTGCAGCAACACGGTGAGCACGCAGCAGGGAGGGACGCGCGAGCGCTGCTGCAAGGACTGCTACACGCAGCACAGCGCCGTGGTGGAGCGCCACCCGCAGGAGGAGCTGGGCACGCCGCCCTACCCGCCCTTCAACCCCCTCACGCCCCCCAGCTCCGCCGGGCCCAGTGTCAGAGGTAGGCGCAGGAGGAGTGGCCACTTCCACTGCCTGACCACACTCCTTGTGTGATTGGTGCTAGCACCCTCGTCCCATTTCACACACTGGCATCCTTGCCAACTTTGGTAGTCGAGATGGGGAGAGAATGAGACAGATATGATGAGGCTGCACTTCTATCTATCTATCTCACTTTGTTCACCTTGTGTCAAAACAAACATTTCAAATACTACAGAAAGTACATTTTGGAAGAACATATCACTTACTTTGGGAACAGCTTGGAAATTACCTTAGGTACCTCAGCATGTTATATACAGTATATATATATATATATGTATATCTTCTTTATGTTAGGGTTCATATTTACCCCATATATTGCTTCATGCTTGAGTTTGTATTTTTCATAAATGATTAAGTTTCTGAGACAGTAGACTGCGTCTCTGTGATAGCATCGTGTGCAGCCCATTTAGCCTGCGTAGTGTTATAGTGTAGTGCTGTGACGGCTCTAAGTGCTGTGAGCCATCCCTGGTGCTGCAGGAGGCGCCTGTGAGGTGCCCAGGGCCCTGATATTGTGTCACGTTGGCCCCTCTCCCCCCTCCTGCAGTGGCCGAGCCGCCCCCCAGGGCACCCGATGACGGTGTGTTTGACATTATCACGGAGGAGGAGGTGAACTGCATCTATGATGGCGACTCACTCTCCTACACCACTGCCTGCTCTCCCGGGACTGGACGACAGGAGGCAGAAAAGTTGTGAGTCATCACACACCCACTCAAACGTTTACACACACGTACGCACACATACACATACGCACATATACGCACACACACACACACAGCCCGAGCACTATTTAGATCATCGTCTTGCCTCCTTCGGTCTTTCTATCTATTTCTGTCCCTTCTATATCCCTCCTTCTCTACCTCTATCACATCACCTTTTCTCAGTCCCTTACCCTGTCTGCATTTTCTCTTCTATTTTCCCTTCTCACTCTCTCTCTTCCTCTCTCTCTTCCTCTCTCTCTTCCTCTCTCTCTCACTCTCTCTCTTCCGCTCTCTCTCACATTCCTTTTTCTCAACCCCCTCTGTTTATCTCTCCTTCACCTCAATGTCTGTGCCAGGTTTTGCTCTCTCTCTCTCACACACACACACTCTGTTTGGGTCCCTCTGTTTTCTCAAGCATAAACAATTCCATTCTGTACACACTTAAACACACACACACACACACACACACACACACACACACACACACACACACTCTCCAAAAAGCATTTATTAAGCCGCCCTCCACACATCTTTATGGCCGCATTGGCGCCAAGGAGCTTTATTTCCTTTGGGCCAGCTGGTACTGTGTGTGGGGGTTGTTTAAGCACATCTTCAGCAGAGTTGATCGCCTGTGTGTCTCTCTCCTTTTCTGTGTGTGTGTGTGTGTGTGTGTGTGTGTGTGTGTGTATGTCTCAGGAACAGCAGCACCAGTGCCGATGACGCCACAACTGAGGAACCAGAAGAGATTATCGCCACTGTGCAGGACGCTGAGCTGTGCCTGCTCAAGTCTGGAGAGCTCACGTAAGTACTCACCACCACTCACACCGTGTGTGTGTGTGCGTGTGTGTGTGTGAAAGAGACAGAATGCCGCCATTACGGTTGAGTATGCACTCTGACTGCCATACCAACCAGGCTTGCCCTCTGGCATTGAGGTCAAGCTGCAGCTGCAGGTTTAGTGCCCCAGAGACCTGGGTTCGAGGCTGGGTGGGGTGCCTGCTCTCTCCCTTTGCTAAATGTGTATGTGCAATATGACCTACAGTTCAGAAAGTGTTCTGGCTGGGTGGGAGGGATGGATGACGAATACCTCATGTGGAATCTGTTTTTTGTGTTTCTTGTGATGGTTTGAAAATAAGACAAAAACATCTGATGTTTGTTTGATGTTTGTTGTTTCCCAGACTGTCAGTGCCCTTTGGTGTGGATGAGATCGCCCAGTTTGGAGACGAGTTTCGGGAGCTGTTCGTGAAGTCCAGCTGCTACAGTATCATCCCCATTGCTGTGGGTAGTGCCGGTCCCACTATCAGCTGGGTGTTCTCCTCCGAGCCCAAGAGAATCTCTTTCAGCATGGTGTACAGAGACAACACTGACATCCCCCTGGAGCAGGGCAAGGTAACACACACACACACACACACACAGAGAGATATGTTTATTACATTGACAGTATCAATATACCAAAAAAGTATATTAATTTCACTACTGTGTAATACTGTGGAGTCCATACACATTTTGTGGATGATACTGTATACATCCAAAGCTCAATTTTGCACATTTCAGAGCCACAAATAATTATTTTATTTTATTTTTTTACATGAAAGGTGATGATCCCTTTGACGAGATGCAACTCTCACAAGGAGACCATCCAGGGGCAGCTGAAGGTGCGAAGTCCTGGCGAGTACACCCTGATCTTTGACAACTCCTTCTCTAGGTAAGAGGCTCCCCGCTGCCCCACACCTCTCATGTGCAATTCTCCCCTTGACACAGCTCACCTGTGACTCTCCCTCTTTTCCTCTCTCCCCCTCTCTCTCTTTCTCTCTCTGTCTCTGTATCTGTCTCTCTCTCTCTCTCTCTTTTGTGCTGGTGTAATGATCTGACAGGTTCATCTCAAAGAAAGTGCTTTATCGCCTGTCTGTGGAGAAACCAGTGGTGTACGACGGCAGCGACTGTCCTTAAACACGCACACAGAACCCTCAACCTCCAGATGTGTCCGTATGCATGTTTGTGCGTGTACGACAGTCATACAGACAGACAGATGGCAGCGGGTCTGGGAGCTGCTGCCTTCGGGTTTGTGTGGCACCTGCCAAGACAAAGAAGAAGAAGAATGTGTGTTACTGTAGCGAATTCAGTAGTGGCCAGAGGATGGCTTTCAGGGTAGAACTCTCCAGAACAGCAGAATGTTCTCCTGTGGAACCTCCCTGTCTAGAACCCAAAGAATAGAGCAGTAACCCAAAGCCACATGTGCATACGGTACTTGGGGGAAAAGGTGTAGTCTTGACAGATGATCATTATTACTATAGAAAGCTCTCCTATATTTATCTCTTTTCGAGAGTCTGTTTCATAGGAAATCTGCTAAGTTTGGAATGATGTGTTACATAGTTTGTATTTTTGGTGAAATAGTTTGTTTTTAAAGGTCAGGTTGTGTCAAAAGATATATAAAGGAACTGAAGTACACAACATAATAGATAAACTTATCTATGATATGATATTGCACAAAACTGTTTTTCTAAAAACAAAAAAGTTGAATTTTTTTTTTAATTTCCACTGACAGCTTGAAGCCTTTTGCAGAGAACACAATTTTTGTCTTATTGTAGGAATGTTTCAAGATTGATTCTTACCAAGTCAGCCTTGACTGTCAAATATTTATACTGACTTATGAAATGCCAACTCTTAACTTTCATACTTGATGGCGAAAGTTTAGGAAACCAATGTGAAGGACTGTTTCAACTGAACGCTTGAATTGCATAGCATGTCAAAACTATGTAAACAAGATAAGCTATTCCTTGTGGTGACTGGAAATAATGCATGTATGCATTGTGGCTGTCATCTCTCAAACGGTATTGTGTAATAACATAAAGGTCAGTTAAAGGTAAATTATTCTGTACTGATAAATCATTTTAATAGGCTAAGCAAGGTTAGAAGAGTGAGTGTATGTATCAGTACCCTTATTACCCTCTCAGAGAGCTGACAGAAGCCTTCTCTCAGATTGGACTGGACTCCGCCAGACCTGCGCCAGGTGACCACACATCTCCGTTCTGGTGGCTCTCACGTAGCTGATGGAGACTGATGGCTGTGTTCCGTACTCCCTTGAAACATGACCATCCTAACTAAAAGAGAGAGTGTTCACAGGAATAGCACTTTGTCGCTTACAGATGGCCATTGCACAGTGCTCTTTGGAGATACATTGTTGGCCAATAGGAAACACTCACAGACTTGGCCGTGGCATTGCTGGCTGGTTCTCCATAATCAAATGCAGGTGGTTTTCCAGACCTCTAATATCATTTTTACATTGAACACATTTTTTGTATTCCATTGAAATACAACAACTTTTATTTCTCTCAGCTGCTGAAATTCTCAGTGCAGATTCATCTCAGTGCAAATGATGAATGTCTTTTATTATGACTTTTTTTTCTGTAGAAGAGAAAGAGTCCTGGAGCCTTTAGTAATCATGCACTTTTTGAATGTCCATTTTTCCAAACTGACCGCAGGCATTACCATCAGCTGCACTGAGTTGATTGCTCCAGATTGTTGCCTATGGCTGTTTCGATGTAAACTTCAAAACAAGAAGAACCCTATCTGTCAGCCACTACTCTGGAAGATTTCAAGTGAACCTTGTGAATGTGATTACATCAGTAGTATGGTGTGGTACTTTTTTCTTTTTTTTCTGTTTTCATTTTTCATTTGACTTTTTTTGCTGTGAGAACTGAATGTACTGTACTGTGACGTACGGTGTGAATCTTCAATGAATGGACTGATTACATCAGTAGTATGGTGTGGTACTTTTTTCTTTTTTTTCTGTTTTCATTTTTCATTTGACTTTTTTTGCTGTGAGAACTGAATGTACTGTACTGTGACGTACTGTGTGAATCTTCAATGAATGGACTGTCCTGTATGTACCACTCTTCCTCCAGTGTCTTTTTTTATCTCTAAATGTCATGTTCACACATTCACCTACATGTAAGCTCTGTGCTCTCTGCTTCACACATTACCACCAAAGAAATGTTGACAAAAAAGGTGGTTGATTGGTTGAGTCAATGTACCCTCCCCTCTGTACTGAAGCAATATGTTGATTGGCTGAGATCGCGGTTTGATTCACATTTACAGGGTCAGGACAGTTCAAACACCAGAGTTTAATTTGAGCTCACACACAGAACAGACAGCCATAGGAACACGAGGAGAAAATTGTTTAATTTGACAAACGTAGTGTATTGGAATAGAATCATGGACTGCTCTTTTAAATGTCACCATCACACGTTCATCTGACCTCAGTGCTCTCTCCACGAGACATTTTCGTCCGAAAGATGTTGGCCATGGCTCTGTTTTACTCCATAATGCTAGTTCGGGATCTGTGGTTGCCCGTGGTAACAGCAACCCCCTCATCACCACCCACCTCCCCTCTGTTGTAGATGGCTGTCCACATGCTGTGTGTGTGTGTGTGTGTGTGTGTTAGGGGGTGGAGTCCATCTGAAGGCTCTGTGTTTATATGGTAGCCGGGCCCGGCTATTTCCCAAGGTTAATGATCTCATTGTAAATCCCATCACATCCACCCCTGGCTGGCCAAGACGGCATGCCCCCACGGCTCACTGATTTATACTCAGGCTGAGCTGGGGGTGGGGGCAGTGGCAGGAGGAGGAGGGGGGGGGGGGGTGATTGTGGGGGGTGCTTGCTTGTGGAGGAGAAGGCGACGTGCAGCGCATGCCAACGCTGTCCTGTGGCCAACAGCCAGGGAGAGAGAGAGATACCCCGTCATATCACAGGGAGGTGGAGGCACACACACACACACATACACACACTTACACATATGCACATATACAGGGACACATACAGTACACTAATGCATATGTACACAAACTGATACACACATAAGCACATGCACTAACTCTCTCTCTCTCTCTCTCTCTCTCTCTCTCTCTCTCTAATGCACTCTCTCTCTAATGCACACTTTCTCTCTCTAACACACACTCTCTCTAATGCACTCACACAAACACACAGACAGTACAAGAAAGCATATAATGGTTACACATTCACACAGCCAACACTTTTGTCTCTCTGCACAGACACAAGCACACACACCATGGCACAGAGATGCATTATTAGTTAAACACACACAGCCCATGGTTTTGTGTCTCTACACACACACACACAAACACACATTTGCACACAATGCTAAAAGCAATTTCCACTGTTCAAGTAGCAGTAATGGAAATAGATGAGGGTGTCTCAGAGAAGCAGCAGTGTGCACTCCCCCCAGCACACAGAGAGAGAGAGACAGACGCTTTGTAAGGATCCCTGTAAGGAAACAGATGAGAGTGTCTGAGTGTGTTTTTGTGTGTGTATCTCAGTATCTGTGTACGTGTGTGTGTGTATGTGTGTGTGTGTATGTGTGTGTGTGTGTATGTGTGTGTGTGTACGTGTGTGTGTGTGTATGTGTGTGTGTGTACGTGTGTGTGTGTGTGTGTGTGTGTGTGTGTGTGTGTGTGTATGCCTTTTCCCTTTTTCTTGTTCTTAATGATCTCCGACTGGAGAGTTGGTCGTGACTCAGCCCATAAAACAGTACACTGACGTTTTGTTTTACTACCGGAACTTTCCTGCCCGTCACACACTCCAGGCCATCCGTCACTATGGGAATACACACCAGCCTCCCAACACACACACTCACACAAACACACTAGCACACAAGGTTGACTGTACATTGTCAAGCGTGTGGTGTTCACATTTCAGACTATAACTAATTTTACACACTGTCTGAACACTGTCTTTCAGCTGCAGGCCAAGCACTGCTGTTTCTTTTAGGGGACACAGATATAGTAGTTCAAAAATCACACTACTCAGCATTGATAGCATCCTCCTTCAAATGTATTGCCCTCAGGAAGCAGGCATCCGGTGCATCAGAATACTGCAGCAAACAGGACCCATGGCATCCTCCTCTGTTTACCATGTCTCTCTACCCACTGTCCACCTCTGCACTGGGCATGGCGTGGTGTGTTGCGTGGCTGATGCAGGAAGAGAGAAATCAAGATTGGGAGTGTGTGTATGTGTGTGTGTGTGTGGGGGGGGAGGGGCTGGGTGAATGAAAGGCTGAGGGGATGAGCTGGGTATGATTCATCTGTGGCTGGCTCTGAGGAACCACTCATTCTTCCCTGCACCTCTTTTATCAGGGCTAGTGCACTTTAGCCAGCCAGTCCGCCTCGAGAGCCATGCGGACAGACGACAGCCGTGGCCTTTGTGTTTGCATTTCAAAAAACAACCTCACCTCCTTACTCTCATTAAGTAGGTGCAGTGATACCATATTAAAAGCTTAAGATATGCTCCTCTGTAAGTGACAGCCATGTCACTGTCAAATGGATTGGAGTCACACACGTCTCTGGTGACCACAGTTATATTTACAGAAGACAAACATGAATAAAGACAGAAAGAAATGCATGAATGGTTTGGGTGTGGGCGTTTGCAAGCTGAGACCACTGGGTGGCGATCTTAAACACCAGTGTGGCAAACCCGCAGGTGCTGTGAGATTTTCTGTAACTGACACTTTCCCATCATAGCAGTTCCTCATTCGTCTTCCTCTGCTTAGAAACAAAGAAACAATCAGGTCGCAATATATATGTCACATCTGGTACACAAAATCGGATATTTCAGGCAGTAAAAGCCCTGGTAAGAACCAAACTAGATTTTGTTCAAATCTACATACACTACACACCTATGGCTACTAAAGAATATAAGGTTAATTTATCAAATGTTATTTTGAAGTATTAAAAAAAAGTTGTTGTTTTAGAATTTTCGAAGGAAATGGTTGGTAATTAGTACGTTTACAATATATAACTCAAATTGTATGGTCATTACTTGAAAAAATCAAAGTAATTCATGAGGGCTGAAACGTTATCAGAGGACTCCCACTTGACCAGAGAACAGACTTAAACATGAAACCTTCCCTCTAGCTATGTTTTATGGAGCCACATGTGAGCCCCCTACTGCTAATTGGGCTCTGGCGTGAATAATACATACAGTTCATGCTACATTCATTATTGGGAATAATATGGAGTGCGGCTGGGCTTTAAAGCATTTCCCCTGAAACCTGTTTGCTTCCCTGAGGCTGTTTTTTATTACCATAATTGAATAAAACAGTGTCATTGCACACCCCTGCCTGGGAGAAAAGAGTGTGGCTGGTCCCAGTTTTACACTCTGACTCATTACACACACACACACAAATGCATGAGTTTGCAAGCCTCTCTTGTTGTATCATTCATATCCCAGTGTGTGTGTGTGGGGGGGTGCTTCTGTAATCCTCTGTGGCTTCTTCTAAGTGTGTGTGTGTGTGTGTGTGTGTGTTACCAGGTTGGTTAATGAATGCAGAGTTTGTCTGTGTCAAACACAATTTCTTTACCAGTGTTTCTCCTGGAGTCTGTGGAGAGTTGTGTGTTTTGTTAACCCCCTCACACAAACTACAGTACAGGCCCTGCAGATGACAAGACGAGAGGCACCCTGCCGTCTTGCTTTCCCTCTTTCTCTCTCATTATTTTCATCTGTCGCTCTTCCTCCTTCTTATTCCCTTTGCTGTTTCACAGTGTCTCTCCATGTTCCCATCCTCTTCACGTGCATATTATTGCTGCTGTTGTCTCTGCTTTTCTCATAGTTGTTTCTTTATCCAATCACAACCTGCTGTCTCATAATAGACCCAATCATGCCGCTTGACCATATCACCAAAGCAACTCTCAATTCAATTCAATTCAATTCAATTCAATGAGCTTTATTTAACTCTCTCTCTCTCTTTCGCTCTCTCTCTCTCTGTCTCTTTGGATGCTACACATTGGAGGAGCACAGAGGAAATGACAGCCATAACACAAAGACTGTTGACCTCAGGGGATCCCAAAGCCATCCAGGACTTTTTACCTTTTTATTTTCCTTGCTTGACCCATGAGGCACCTTCCACTTCCTCTGATCCATCAGAGTGGATCACATTTTTCTCTCTCTAGCTCTGTCTCTGTGTGTCTCTCTCTCTCACTTTCTTGTAGAGTTTAATTTGTCTGCTCAGTGAGGCCCGGTACCTTCCCGGAGCGCTCAGTTCAGTCAGGAGTTGGCTTCTCTCTAAGAGCTCTGATGATGAATGAGTGAGAGGGTAGGCACTGCTATGCTTGGAGATTTCTGCTACCCATCACACAGAAGAGAGAGAGACAGAGAGAGGGGGGAGAAAAAGGGGGGGGGGGGTTCTTTAAATTATTCTGCTGCTGGGGATGTGATGGCTTCTGTGCTATATCTATGCTGGATACATTCTTCTGTGGCATACACATGCACACAGCTGGGGGGGGGGTTCTCTACTGTATTCTCTCAATCATTTCAATGAAGATAATACACATAGATGCCTTCTTTTATTTTAAGAATATAAGTATAAGTATATATACTTTTTTGATCCCGTGAGGGAAATTTGGTCTCTGCATTTAACCCAATCGGTGAATTAGTGAAACACAAACAGCACACAGTGAACACAGTGAGGTGAAGCACACACTAATCCCGGCGCAGTGAGCTGCCTGCTACAATGGCGGCGCTCGGGGAGCAGTGAGGGGTTAGGTGCCTTGCTCAAGGGCACTTCAGCCGCGGCCCACTGGTCGGGGCTCGAACCGGAAACCCTCCGGTTACAAGTTCAGAGTGCTAACCAGTGGGCCACGGCTTTTACACACATTAATGGACTGTCAAATATTCTGCAGTACAATGATTGACATATTGGTATAGCTTTTATGTAAATTTCATCTCACATACTGTATTCCATATTCTTTTGTATTTACCTTTTCTATTTACCCTTAGACCCAATTCAGGCTACCACACTCCACATCCTGTACCTGATAAAAAAAATGGTCTTAAGCAGCGAATCTCTTTGGCTGGTTGTTTGTCAAACCAGGTCCGTTTCTGGCCTTAAAATCAGATAGAAAGAAAACCACTTCATTTAGTTCCTACCACTTCGCTAGTGCTGTATTATATCTGTTGTTTCCATGGCAACCTGCAGTCTTACAACCTAGCTCTGCTATACAATTTCAAAACATCAGCAATGTTTGCGAGGCAAGTGGATTCATCGTGGACGCTTCTGGGAAGGGAGAGGAATGAGGTGGGTAGACCAGAAGTGATGAAGAAAGATGCCAAGGCAACACATTCAAAGCCCACCAAGGATTTTTTTTTAAATCTCCTATGCTAACCCCCAACCTCTCCCACACACACACACACACACACACACACATCCCTGTATGAATAATAACACAACCACATCACTGCCAAAGGGTTTATTCTGATGCCTGGATGGAATTCAGCAGAGACATGGGAGTTATTGTGTGGGTTAAGTTGAATTTCTCCAAGTCTAGAAGTAACCTTGGTGCTCATGTTTGGTGATATAATGGGAAAAAAGGAAATTGTGTTTAGTCATTAATGGAGAACTAGTCCTTACACCTTTCTTCGTTTATCTTAAGAGGTTATTTTTTGTTGGTTGTAGATTTAAAGATCTAATGAAATATTGTAATAAAGAGTCCGTAAATCTCTATCCCTCTCTAATCAACCAGCTCAGACATGTGATCTTGCCCCCCTCCCCTCCTCAGCCACTGGATAGTGATGTGCTGCATCTGATTGGAAGGCGAAGAGGGAGGAATAGGGGGGAGCGGAGATGGCGGTAAATCACCTATAAAGTCGTCCATATCTCTCCCTCTATCCTCTACCTCTTGAGAAGAGCCTCTGAAATGGATTTCTCATTGAGCGGAGATGTGCAGTAGGGTCTTTGTAGTGACTATGTGACTGGTTTACGTTTCGACGTGCTTATAAATGCCCTGAAGAGTATATGCAGGACTGAATGTGAAGCACACTAAGAGTGCCTTGCCTGCAAAAGCGCAAAACATCTGGCAGGCCAGTAACTGACCTGCCTGAAACGTTTGTAAAAAGCTGTGTTGTGTTCTGCATGCATTGACACGGATGTCATGTGTCGCCGCTCAGGCAGATGTCTCCTTTCTGGGAGCGGAGGAGGTGTTCACTCTTGCCTCCTGATTACTGTGATTTGTGTGTTTTCTGATGTCAGCATAAATGGCTGTGCAATTACAACACACAGCTTCCTGCAACGGACATGCTCACCAATACCGGTTTCCATGGATACTCGGCCTAGGTCTCTCACCCCCCCCCCCCCCCCACACACACACACACACACACACACACGCACACTATAACTCCCACTGTAGACTTCCATTAGGCAGCATGTTCTCTTAGACACTAGCGAGGAGGGGCATTAACCAGATTATAGTAGGGAGGCTTAGACTTCTCTTCAGCAACTTGGCTCATCGTGACTTCAGCACGAGATTCATGAGAAAATGAGATTCATTTTGAAATGACCCCTTTGAAATACATTACTTTTCATTTTTGAGGAACCATCAGGCTTTGGACTTGAAAGATGTTGAACTAATCCTCTTAATAACTGTTGAAGTGGGGTGGGGCAGGAATGACACCCGAGTCTTGAAATGACACCATCCTGTCACTCAGAACATACACCATCTAGGGAAGTCCAAGAGTGATGGAAACTTCTAAAGTGTGACAAAAAGAGAAACAGTACTTAAGGTACAGCATCCCACTGTGTGTGCTATCCTCCTGCTCCGTGCGAGGACGCAGAGAGATGAAGTAGTCCAGTGTACTGTTTGTCCACTAGAGTGTAGTATAATTCAGAGTGGGTCCCCACGAGTGACTGCCTTGCTTCTGTGTGTATTTACATGGACACACACACATACACACACACACACAAACACACATAAGAATTTAAGGAACTGTTACCTGGACACCCAATGGTGCTTACTTAGAGATATCAGTCAAATGGATGACTATGGGTCCTAACTTATGTGTGCTAGCAAAGCATTGTTTGTTATTGTTACATTATGGATCTTTACTATTCATTCTAGATGAAGCAGTCCTCATTATCTTACCCCGCTGCCTGCACCTAAGGGTTTGTTTGAGGCATGATCAGCATGACGGTAGTCATTCATTCATTCAGCTGTGACATGAAGAAGAGAATGGCAGCGAACCACAGCTTGGCAGTATGTCACAAAAGATAATTGGACGTCAGTGATGACAGTGATTTGAGATACACATGAAGTTGACTTTTCACTCCTTGCAGAAGAAAAAACATGATTTTTGTAGTAGGCTATATAAATGTAAAAAAAATTGTTTGATTGATTGTTTTTACATTTAAATTAAATTATTCCAAGAGTCACTTATGTAAATGTTTACTACCCTATAGCTCATTTCAATATTGATGACTTGTTAAAACTCTGGGCAAAAGAGAAATGTAATATTTAACAGAAGTTAAGGTCAACTGCCGCACATGTTGGATTCCTTCTGATGTCTCCTGAGACTTGCCGGGACTCCATTCCGAGACTCACAACAATCCCTTGGTGCCACACTAATTGGCCTGAGCACATGCTTGAATGTATACTGTAAATATACACACACACTCACACACACACGCACACACAGAGAGAGAGAGAGAGAGAGAGAGAGAGAGAGAGAGAGAGAGAGAGTCCTCTGGCTTGCGTGTTTTGCTTTTGAGAGTAGGCCTACTAGAAACAGACAGATATTTGTAGGTACACGTGAACTGGGGAGATTTATGATGAGGCATTTTAACCATGTCCATGAAACAACTAGAAACATACAGAGAAAGGGCCATCTACTGTATTTTCCTGTACAAACAGTATTTTACAGGAGTGTTCAACCATGAAATCCATTCCACAATAGTCCCAACACACACACACACACACACACACGCACACACACACACACACACACACACACACATGCACACACACATGCATACCTCACCATCGCCTCCTTCTCACACACTCATGTCATGTTTCGCCTAGCTTACAGCCTGAATGGTTAATTTGCGGTAACAGGTGCACCGCTCATGCCAGCCAAAGTGGAGTTAAAAGATTTAATTGAGAAATTGTAGAGAGATTAACCTGGCTAATTGCAACCTTAAAACCTTCTGTGGCAGCAGGAGAGATAAAATATAGTGGTAGAGCCCTGGGTGCTGCCTAAGCTTTTAACTGTCACTTTCTAGCAGCTGTAGAGGCTGTCACATGATTTCAGATACATCTCTTTAGCATTTGGGCTAGAATAATTTATTTATTTATTTGTTTTCCTGTCGACGTCATGACACGGTGTAGTGACACCGTTGTAGTGGCTGCCACTCAGTTAATCAGAAATCAGTAGAACACACTAGTGTGTTCTAGAAATGTTTACTTGAATGGTCATGCCAATAAAGCTTATTGAATTGAATTGAATTGAATTGAGCTGAATTGAATTGAATAGAATAGATTCATCAGGGCCTCAGTGCTCAGCAGCGCTGATAGTGTGCTGCAGCACTTCACGCGTCTCTTAGGTAGGAATCGCTTCATTAGAGGGCAGACTGAGAGACTTGCATACCAAGTCTCTGATCTTTTATTCATCTGCCTGTGTCCCTCCCACCCTCTCCTCTCTCTTTCTCTCCTACCCTTTCCTCTCTCTCTTCCTCTCCTCTCTCATTCTCCCTCTCTCTCTCTCCTGCTTCACACACTCCATCTCTGTTTTTTTCTTTTTTGCACCCTCCACCTCTGCCCTGTCTCTCAGCCCACCTGTCTTTCTTGTTCCTCTGTTTCATTCCCTCTCTCCCTCTTTACCTTCTTCCACCCTCCACCTGTACTCTGTCTCTCTGTCTTTCTTTACTTTTTCTGTCTACTCCACATCTCTTTCACTTCTCTCTCTCCTTTTCTCTCCCTCCAGTTTCTCTGCCACCCCCTTCCTCTCCATACTCTTCTCTCTCTCTCTCTCTCTCTTTCTCTGGTTTGCCGTGTGTATTAATGGGGATTGAGTAATTGATCCATAGTATGGTTCAATAAAAGGAATTTTAAAAGTCAAAAGTCTCTCTCTCTCTTATGCATTGTTCGGCGTCTTCCTCTGTACCCAGAGGATACTTTTGCAGAACTCTGCATGCAGGGCTTCAATTGGGTGTTTGTCCCAGGTTGAAAATTCATATCTATATTCATATCCATATCTCTCTCTCACTCTCTGTGTTGTTTCTCCTCTGTGCCCATGTACTCTCTATCTGACATCCATCACAGCGTCTCCACCAGCTGGGGTGTCAGATGAAGAGACAGGAAGCAGAGAGGAGTGAAGAGAGGCCAGGGAGGAGTGAGAGAAGAGAGAAGAGGGCAGAGGGGAGAGAGAGAGAGAGGGAGTAGAGGGCAGCAAGCAGAGAGGGAGAAAGTCACTGCTTGACTTTTAAAAACTCTTTTCATTAAGATTACATTTTATTGTTCTAAATAATTGCCCTAAATAAAAATGTCTCCAGATGTACCAGGATAAGTAACCCTGTGGCATCATTTTTGTTTTCACCTTGTAGGTCCAAATAAATGTGATGTAAATAAAATATACTTTAAATATTTCACAGTATGTATAACTACTTGCTTGTAACTGTACTTTCTGAGTAGGGTAGTGTGATGTAACGTTATGTGCAATTGTAGTAGGGCTATATTGTTGACAGTTTGGACAGGACATATGTGTTGTGTTGTTGTTCATTTGGTTAAAATCATTCCAATAATTTTCTTGATTCCTTGAACAAACCCTATAATGGCCCTAATTTAAATTATGATGAGCCAAGTGCAACGTCTTAAGTGTAACTAAAGCTAATTTGACATCTAGACCAAATCAATTTGCTCATTCAATAGCATGGGCAAGATACTGACGTGAAAACATTGATGAGTCAGCTCAATGTTCCAACATACCACATGATAGCTATAGTTCATGTATGAGAACTTTGCTTGTTGATAGACTTAAAAATTAAATTTGGGCCCTAAGGCTTTCTGTTTCATGCGTGTCACGACAGTGACGACACAACAAATATTCCACCCTGAACAGACAACATATTCACTCAGTACCCTAACTGAAACCAAGTGTATCTGGATACATTACACATCAAAATAAAAATCATCTGTGAAAATGTTAAGAAGGGTCTTCTCTCCTGCTGCTTGTCACATATATAGTGGGGGGAAAGGTAGCAAAGATTCACAGGGAAGGAATGGAAATGACAGAGAGAGCGAGAGAAAGAGAGAGAACAGTTGACAATACAAAAGGATGTTTGTGTTTGTGTGTGTGTGTGTGTGTGTGTGTGTGTGGAGGGGGTTTGAATTTCACCCAAAATCGTTTATTGACAAATTTAATGAAAAAGTGGAGGCCTCTTCAAGAGCTTTCTGAAGCTTTCTCCCTTTGACAACAGGGAGAAAAAATACAGCAGAGCAACACACAAGGCTGACTTTCAAAATAATGTCAATTTGCAGAGATGTGCCAAACATCCAGGGATTCTGGGCAGAATAGCTAAAGCCAACACACACACACACACACACACACACACACACACACACACTGAAACATGCACTCTGCATCTTAATGTGGTCGGCACCCTCACATGCACTCCTATTCACTACTGTAAAGTAGCAACCAAATTATTTGTGCAGCTTGTGCTATTCTATCTGAACAATGTCTCACAAACAGGACCACAAGGCTTAATGGACATGGCATGAATAGCACATATGAAATGCCATTTGGCATGACATCAAATTAAGGTCTATCAATACAATTTTGATTTCTTTGCTGATATTAGGCTACACACAGACATGGATATGAAGAAGAAGAAGAAGAAAAAGAAGGAGAAGAAAAAGAAGAAGAAGAAGAAGAAGAAGATTATTATTATTATTATTATGACCGCTGTTAGTGTACCTAGCGTAGCGGTCATCAACTTCCACATTTTTGGTTAACGATTCCTGGGACACCAGGGCACATGAAACTTGGCGGACATGTAGCCCCACTAGACCCAACAGAAATTTTTTGTTTGGTCCCCGGGGGCCACTCCAATATTATTGGCCGATGTTAGGCATTTTCCAAACTATCAGTATCGGCAATTATAACAGCCGATAAATAATTTTAAATTCAGTAAAGGAAAACCGAATATTGATTCTTCATTTAGGCTTCAAGTATTGGCATTATGCAGTTTGTCCACCAGATGGCACAGCGTCTTGCTGCAAGACGAACATGCATTACTTGACTTGGTTCCACTTCAATGTGACTTCCTACAACGCAACAGTAGCTTACAATTTCACTGCTTTGTGGCTTGTGTAAGTCTGGTTATTCCTTCGCTGTTTCTGGGTTTTCGCTGATTTTGGCTCGCATTTTTCACGACATAGCTCCCCCTGCAGCTTTGGTAGCAAGTGACTGCTACACTAAACCCCCACTAGCTAGCGAGCTAGCCATCAAGAAACCAAGCTAAACACATACAGGGCTCACAATAACGGTCGAGCAAACACATTGTTCAAGAGTCTATCAAACCACATTACAAAAACGAAGTTCACCCAAGGGTAGGCTACTTATAATTTCAGCAGCAACAAAGCCAAGTCGGAGTCCGTTTTGCAGTCTTCTTAGAAACTACAATCTTACTACATTTCCGAGGCCTTCCGCCGAGTCACATCCGGATTTCTTCGGTCCGAGACCAGAAAGTTGCATATTCGGTTTTTCCACGGAGAAGCACTAGGGGGAGACGAAGCACCCACCAAACGACCCAAAAAGTGTTGTAGAACCATCAGAACGACTCTCAACCTGCATAATTAAGGTCATTTTTGCTAAAATTGTTGCATAGGGCCTCTTTAAGGTATCAATAACATCAATGAGGCCGGACACCTGGACACTGTGAAATTGGTCTATCAGACATGCTTGGATTTTACTGCAGGAAAACGTTAATCTTACACCAGCTTAATTATGTCCATAGGAAAAATAATGTTACTGTTAACGTTAGCATTGGTTGAGTGATAGAGGCTAGTTTGATTGTTGATGCATTTGTGATACATAAACGCGGTTATACCCAGCAAATTGATAACAGTGCTGTAATTGTCTTTTTCGACTGTCATCCCATTATTTTCTGACCATATTTAACAGGAGCTAGGTTAGTTAGCCACAATGCTAACGTTTGCTAATGTGTCAGCAGGGCATAGATAGGCTCCCAGTCCTTGGTGGCCCTGTCAGTGCTTTGTGAAATGTTGCATTAAGACCACAAAAAGTCTACACAAAATAAATGTGAGCATCTGAGCTAACACACTAGACTATTCCCTAGTTTTCAGTCTTCAATTTCTTGTATTTTAACAAAGGTGTTAAAATGCAAGGTGTATATGAAGAGCCCTATTCAAATACATAATGCCCCGGTGAGCTTGATTAGAACTTTGTTATGGGAGATTTTTACACTGTGTTTATTAAAAATGCTATCGGCCGATATATCAGTTATCGGTTTTTAAAAAATCGGTATCGGACTTCAAAATCCCATATCGGTCAGGCTCTATAGGAGACAAATTGACATACACACACACTCACACACAAATTAACACACACACACTCACACGCACGCACACACAGACACGCGCATACAAGCATACACAAAAGTTGCAAGAGTAGAGAAGAGTAGGAGATGGAGACAAATTGACAAACGTGATTTATATTCGCAGAGAGGATGTACAGAACTGAGTGGAAACTAGAGAAATGTATAAATAATAATCGAGAGACTTGTGCGTGTTTGTGTGTGTGTGTTTTCCCCGGCTGCTGGCCCGACTGCAGATACTTCAGGTGAGGTGAGAGGGTGTGATGGTGTCTGTGGATCTGTGTAAAGCCCTTGTAAACACTCTCTGTGTCAAGGGCCCTCACCGTCCCCAGCTAGCTCTCTGTGATTACTGTGAGCCGATTCTAGACAGTGTCAGCCTCCAAACATGCTTCTGTGTGGTCCATAACCTCTACGATTGTTCTACAACACACTTTGGATTTCTGCGGCTCGGGCTGCAGTTAACCACTGCTCATAGTGATGAGGACCTTCTGAACATCATGTTCTGGGTCTGTTACTTTCTGTTGTCTGTTCTTGCAGAAGAATTGTTGTCTGTTTGTCTATATCACTCTATTCTCTATGTATGTTTGTTTGTTGAGAAACAGTGTTGTGTCCAAAAGCATTGGTGTGCAGGGGCATGGTTTTGAATGCCAAGTTCAGAAGATGGCGCGGCGAGGCGTCAGATCCAACTTGTAGGGCTTAACGAGGCATCTGTGGTCGGCTGTCTTCCTCCCCCTTTGCACAGCTTTTTATACGAGTCACCGGGTAGAGCACATGGACAACTGGGTCTCAGTTGCCATGGAGAACGGTAACTACAGAATGAAACTCTGAATGGGCGTCTGTGGCTGACGGGATTGGTGGAAGACCCTCTTTTTTCTTTCTCTCCATCTCCATCTCTCTCTCTCTTGCATGCTGCAAGGCATATACAATGGCAAGTAAAATATCTGAGCCCTTTGGAATTACCTAATTTTCTATAATAATTAGTCATGACATGCGATCAGATCCTGCTGGAATGTCATTAACATTTTGCATACTGTAACATGGGAATTCATTTCATTCCCTTCAGGGGTGTAGTGGTAAAAAAAGAGGTGGGTATACTATATTCTGTGATCACGCTGTGTATCCTGACCACATCACTTTAGGCTACCATTTGGTGGTACCAAGGATATCACTGGGTGTTCCCTCATAGACCACACGATCACTATTCAATTCCTATTACTGTAATATAAGTTCATTGTTAACTTCAGAAGATCAGAATGACGCTTCAGAAATCGGTGTATATCCATTTAAAAAATCCATTCATTATCCAAACTCATTTACATGACATGCTGTGTGACTAATCTTTGAAGCTTCTTGCTGATCTCTAACTCTAGGGAGAGACGGTGAATAATTTCATAAAACAGTGGCATGTTTCTTTAAGTAGACGGACTTCACACTCCTCAACCACAAACACTTAAAATCCCCCTTTTTTTCTTGGTAAGAATGACCTGTTAGTTATCAAGAAACTGCAACTCGAGCAACTAGGTAGCACTGATTGTTTTTTGTTTTTGTTTTTTTCTCGTACTGACGGTACTCATGTGACTTTGAGAAACAGAGATCTGTGAATAATGGCCAGAGTTTTCCTTTAAGGTATCAGGAGGGAGGTCTACCTAACACACATACTGTAGGTCTACTGCACAACTATGTACCAGCTAGCTACACTCAACCCCAACTCATCTACATTTGTTGTATAAAATTATCCTATGGGTTGTAGGCATCATGATGAGAGAACGAGTTTGAAACTAAAGCATGTATTCATATAACCTTAATCATAATCAAGTAATACACTGAAGTTATTACTAACCATAATACTTTTATAACAAAATATGACCGCCGCTCAGTCCTGTACATCCATTCCGCGAAAATAAATCATATAAATGAATTTGTCTCCATCTTCCATCCCCCACTCTTGAAACTTTTGTGTATGCTTGTTTGGAATGTGTGTTTGCGGGCCGCACACAAAGTGGCCTACTGGCGCTGCAAAGGTGAATAGATTTGTAGCACTTGCCAAAAAATTTGTAGCATTGTTATAAAACCTTTAAAATATCTAAACAATCACAAGTAGGGCAGTTCATCACAGTCCATCCATTGCAACTGGACTGATGAAAGGTACACCTTTAGGCTACATTGTATTTGGGAAAAGCAGAAGGTAGCAGCATAATGTATTTATTTATTTATTATTAAACAACACAATCCCTGTCAGTTCCATGCAGTTTTCGACAGCTATCAAGAAGAGAGGTCATGTCATGGATTTTTGTGAATGTTTCTTCTTCTACATATGCATAAGTTTAGTCATCTAGTTCATATGATATTCAGCTTTATTGTCAATGCACAAATTAAATACCAGTAGTCTAAAACAAAATGCCGTTTTACCCAGTGGTGCAAATAACTGACATGTCCAAAAGGGCCTTCATGAAATGCGTTGCTAGACTGTTCATACACATTTTAACGGGCCAAGTTGAAGAGCTACTGTCCGTTATTGTTTGTGCAAATAATATGCTGATTCATGTTCCCTTGCATTTTGCAACTATGAGGTCCATGGGTAGTCTGGCTTTCGCCAGACCAAGCTCAATCTTTTAAGAAATCGAAAAGGAATCGCCGGCAGATCAGGCTGAGTTCACCCAGCCTAGTCCATTGTAGGCGCCCGATAGAAATAATTTTGCAATTGAGATATCCACGCATTGAGATACCCCCACCCACCCCCCGCGCGACGTGTTCGCCCCCAGTTTCAGAGCTATTCTAAATGCAAAAATGCATAGAGGGAGTTATGACAAAACCGTGACTGTTAACAAACTATAAGCTATATAAGGTAGTTAGTTAGTTAGTTTATTAGTTGTCCCCTTGAGGAAATTCTTTTTTCACATTTTCCATACAGCTTTTCATCCTTCATGGTCACAGGCACAGAGATGCACATACATGAACACATACATGGGGATGACATACTGACATACACCTTACATACATCACAGGCAATTGACACAGACCTTTACATAAAATATTGGGGTTTTCATGGGAAAAACTGTGGGTCTTTGTGTTGTTGAGTGTTTGGATTCCTAGGGGGATTAGGCTTCTGCTGAAGCGGGCTTTATTGCACCTTATGCTACTAAACCTCCTGCCAGAGGGTAGGGGTGAGAAGTAGCGGTTGAGTGGGTGGGTAATGTCCAGGGCTATTGAATGAGCAATACGTGCGATGGCCTTAGTGTTTAGTTCTTGTAGGTTTGGGGTATGTAGACCTATTATTTTGGTGGCAGTATTGGTTAGTTGGGTGAGTTTGTTACGTTTTTTTACAGTAAGGATGTTGAAGAAGCAGGTGGAACAGTATAAAAGGATGGGTTGGACAATGCTGGTATACAGTAGTAGGAGTAGATGAGGGGCAACATGAAGTCCTTTTAGTTTGCGCACTGCCGACAGTCTTTGGTTTCCTTTTTTCTGTATGTCTGTTGTGTGATGTTCAAAGGTGAGGTTATTGTCAATTGTTCATTGCCAAACACCCATAGGCCTCAATTGTTCATTCCCAAACACCCATAGGCCTCAACGTTCATTCCCAAACACCCATATAGGCTACTTCAATCCTCTATTTTCAAAGGTGATTCAAGTAAGGAAGAGCATGGCTCAAAGTAAAGTAACTAGGACTGAAACTGCAGAAATTCGTCAAAGTGAATACCGGTAATTTGTGTCAACTCGCCGCAATGTAGATTTTTTAACGCACCCGTAATCTACATCTCCATTTAAACCAAATGTTTTAGAGCGCACGTTGAGAGATGTATCCAGGGCAGGGCTGTATGTCTATAGTAGCCTATATACCGTGAGACTGAGACGTTTTTTGTTTGTTCGAAATGCGTGTTTAGGGTGTGAGAGGGGAGTCGATGTGCTTTGATTCCAGCTTGGAAGTAGTAGTCTACAGTATGCGATTAAAAAAACATGTGTGTGTGAAGTATCCAAACAATGATAACGCTTTCATTATGGCTGCTTTAGCCATAGACCTTGAGCTACTGTACATTGGGTTGGGTTCCATTTAGAAGTGTCGCTTTCCGTGATTCACACAGCTGTGTGAAATGTATTACTGATATGCAAAACTATTAACTTTTCGCCAAGAGGTGACAGCTTAAGTCCGCTTGATACTGTAAGCCATTGGTTCCCAAATGAGATTTTATTTGGGTCGCCAGCTTAGCCTAGTGACAATTGTAATGTAATAGGCCTAGACTCAGATGCTTTTTGAGACTGAGCTAAATATCCCAGCCCGGTGTTTAGGATGCATCATCAGGTTATCTTTCAGGTAGCCATCACGTAGCGAACGTGTTGTGGCTAACTCACTTAGCTCCTGTTAGTAGCCTAGGTTATGGTTATAAGCAAATGAGATGACAGTCGAAAGATGCAATTAGTGCTGTTATCAATGTTCTTGGTAGCCTATAACCGCATTTATGGTTTTCTACAAATACATCAATAATCAAATTGGCCTCTATCACTCAACCAATGCTAACGGTAACATTATTTTACCTACTCTAGGCTATTGATATAACTTAAGATTAACGTAGCCTACCTGCAGTAAAAACCAAGCATGTCCGATAAACATTTGCAGATTTATTTCGGCTTCAAGAAGAAATGGGAATTACATGTCATGCAGAAATCATCCTACCCTTATTAGACGTTCTCAGCAGTAAACTACAGTCTTGTCCTTGTAGGAAGCGTAGTGTCTTTCCAACCCACTTTAGATTAACTTCCAACAAAATTACGTCTCACTGCAACGATGCGCCATCTGGTGGACAAACAACTACGTGACGCCAATACTGGAAATGCAGCCAAATTATTATTATGATGAATATTTGGTTTTCCTTTAATCCTACTGAATTTGTAATTATGTATCAGCCGTTGTAATTGCCGATACTGATGGTATGTGCGTACCTGTGTGTGTGCGTGTGTATATGTGTGCACCACCATCTACAGGCCAATGAGTGTACAGTCAGTAAATGTACTTAATTTTTTTGGACCCCCCCATGGATGAAATTCTACGAAACTTGGCATACCCCCAGAGAATGTCAGGTTAATCATACACATAAAATGTGGTGCAGTTCTGAACATCTTAACTGAAGAGAGGGGCGATTAAAGCAGAATGATATTGCATTTTCATTTTTTACCGGGGGGGGGGGGGGGGTGCAAATCACAAATGAGTCATTATGGGCTAGGTTGATGTGGGCCCTTGAGACATCGGTCCCACGGTTCAGGTAGTTATTTAGGAAAAACTAAATTTTTTGGGTTTCGGGGGGCCCAGCGCGGTGGGGGAGTGGCCCCCGGGGACCAAACGAAATTTTTCCATAAAAGTCTAGTGGGGCTACATACCCACCAAATTTCATGTGCCCCGGTGGTTCGGTGTCCCGGGTATCGTTGACCAAAAACTATTAACATACTGAAGCTATTCTACCAGAATTCCCCCTATGTGCGCTCTGTATCCCTGTGTCTCATTTTGTTGCACTGCGTCTCATGCTGCCTTAGCCTGGGCCTTTTGAAGAAACCAAAGTCAGCCTTGAAGCTGCAAGATAACGTACACAGGGCGAGCTCTACTCATAACAACCAGTAGGAGAATGCAGGGGGGCGAACAATATTTAACCCATGCACAATGTATGACCTGTGATCACTCTATACTGTACACCCCTGAACTTTCCGTAAACTTAAGTTGAAAAGTTCGTTCAGGGTAGTGTTGTGTCAGCATTTTGGAGGGGTATAAGTAAGAGAGTTCTTTTCCACGAAACTCTGCCGGACTTTTGAGCCTTCTTTTTGGGACAAGTTTTTGACTTCAGCACTTATAACTTAATGGTGTATTTTTGTTACGTTGTAGGCAAGATATTTTGACTTAATTTCTGGCCCGAGTCTGAATATCTGCCACGACACATTCAAGCTGGGTTTGAGGCTGTATACTGTGCAGATGCACAACTGAAAACAAAATATT
This sequence comes from Alosa sapidissima, assembly GCF_018492685.1. NCBI lineage: Eukaryota > Metazoa > Chordata > Actinopteri > Clupeiformes > Clupeidae > Alosa > Alosa sapidissima. Next base: position 27,621,944 of record NC_055957.1, on the reverse strand, counting down.
GACTTTGTTTGGGTGGGCAAGACACAATACTTGGATCAGCTTAGCCCACCCTGGCCCCAGCCTAGAACCAGCTGTGTGTTGAAGCCCTTTCCAGATCCATACAGACAGTCGCCGACATTACTTGAGTACATTTACTCAATTACTACTCAATTACTGTAGTTAAGTCGCTTTTTCATGTATCTGTACTTTACTTGAGTATTTCAATTTTTTACTTTTACTCCAGTACATTTCTTGGCCAATGTCTTACTTTTTACTCCACTACATTTTGTGACAGCTGAAGTACAGCTGAAGTTCCTTTTGGAAAAAAGACTGCCCAAATACATGTACTTACATGTGTATTTCCTATTAAGCGAGCTAGGCTTTGGATAATGGTGTTGCCTAAGCTATGTTATTATATCCACTATGTACTGTACCTTGGTGACCCCTTTTCACAATATTGATGTTAACATAACTAGCCTCATGACACCATCGAGCAAATGATGAGACAATGATAGATAGACATTTAATGATAGACAATGATAGACAATCTGACACTATCAAACACAAAAGGGAACGTGTTGATTTGGTCCGAAAGTGTAAAGCATTCAACAAAACAAAAAGTGGTTACTTTGAAGAATCTAAGATATCACATTAGTTTGTGTTAGTTACAACAATTCTTAGTTGATTTTGTCCTTGAATGAAGGAGAAAGGCTCAATGAATGCCTGTGCTGAATCATTTCAACAATAGGAAATGCAACTGTATTAGTCATAATACACTTCAGGACTTTTACTTTGGTTAAGTACATTTGAGGGCAAGTACTTTTGTGCAAGTACTCAAGTACAAGCGCACTGTGGCCAGAGCGAAGTCAGACGGACAAAATGGGCAGAATCAGGCTGAAGTTAATTCATAAAAGATAGATAGATACTGGTAGATCAGAATTTAACACGGGTTGCATATATTGGTTTATTCAATTTCACTTCATCGGAGAATTCTCTTCAGTCCCTGCCTTGATGTAGCTTCCCAATACCTATATCACCATTGAACTCGGGCCCAGAATGTGTCCATGTTTTAATATTAATTAAAGAACCTCTGACCCACATGTCCAAAGTTGTTGAACTTCAGGTTTGCTAACTTCTGGGTTGTCTGGAACATAGTATTAAAATGTCACAAAAAGTAATTCTATGTATCACATTTCACTCTGGAGAATGGGAAACAGTTTGTTGGCTGCAGCTTAAATGATCAGGTCAGAAGAAAAACATATTTTGCCATTTTTACTGTGGTAGCATAGTGGATAAGGAGCAGGGCTAGCAAGTAATGCAGCCAGAAAAGTTGTGGACTCAATTCCTGGCTTCCACCGTTGTGCCCTTGAGCAAGGCACTTAACCTTGAGTTGCTCCATTAACAATCAGCCCTTTACATGACATATGTAAGTAATTGACATAACAACATCATTTTCACAGCTATAGCTGACAGTCACTACTGGATACACATGTAGGTAGCCTGCAGTAAAGTAGCATGCAAAAAGACACATGAATTCCAATCTGACTATTCTAATTAATGCTAAATGGCCACAACTGATCTGATTTAGGACCACTAAGTCCAGTTTCCCAGTCCTGGACAAATCAGTTCTGTCACATTGTAATATAAGGTAAGACATTTTGATAAAGAGTCACTACAGCTTGATAATATGAACATAGCCAACCAAGTTTTCCAACCAGCATTGTGAAGATTTGAATTATGTTGTGAATATAGACCAGAACAATTCAATAATTTGTCTGTTATCAGAGGAAACAGCTTGTGTTTGTTCATTATTGTAATTCAAGTGAAGATTAGGCCATATTTGAAGACATTTACACCTTGAAGACATTTACACCTTTACTACCAGAGGATTCACTTATTTTTTCTCACTACTAGGACACATGTGCTGCACTGTCCAAATATACAGCACAAAATTATGTAGTTTAATGAAACGTAATTCTTCTGATGCATTATCTAAATGCATGGCCTATGCATGACTCAGAGCATTGTTGGGTACGACATAACACAATCATGTGGTCTAATTATATTAGCATTCCTCTGTGGAGAGCTTATTCAGTATCATCCTGACTTTGGCACCCAGCGTGTTTGAACTGTGGATCAGAACTCATCCCTGGAGCACACATCCCGTTTATCTGCAGCTGGCCTCCACCCCAGCCCATCGCCCCCCAGAGAGTCCCCACACTACATGCCCCACTGAGAGCTTACTGCGCTGGGCTGGGAGATGAAATTACAGAGGGGGCTTTCATTGTAAATCATATTACCCTTCTGCTGAGAGGGCATACCCAAGGTTTTGAGGTTAGGGGGGGTTGACTCTTTTGTTTTGGGAGATGGGAGATAAATTAAGAGGGGTCTACTTGATTAGAGGTGCGTGTTAAGAGCTGGGGTGGTGGTGGTGTCAGGATGCTTTTCTTTTCTTGGCTTCAGACATCTTTCAACTGCCACCCCCACTTCCTCACCAGCCCCCCTGCCCCCCTTTCTTTCACACAGCCCTCGAGAGACACAGAGTGACAAAGCCAGATGAAGAGATAGAGAGCGGAATGGAGAGATGGAGAGATAGAGCGAGAGCTCTCTCAGTACAATCTGCACGCCCACTCCCCTTGCAGCCTCTTCTTAGAAACACGCAGGATCAGACGGAGGTACACTCTGTGGGCTGGTTCAACACGCATGGGCATCAGGCAGCAGAGAGTGGGCTGGTTCAACACGCATGGGCATCAGGCAGCAGAGAGTGGGCTCTGCAGTGCTGCTCACACACATTCTCTCTTCTGCTGTTTACATAAGAGACACCCCTCCAAGCTGGACTGACGTGCACGAGGTTCCTCTTCATCACTCTCTCTTTGCGAGTGTGTGTGTCTGTGTGTGTGTGTGTGTGTGTGTGTGTGTGTGTGTGTGTGTGTGTGTGTGTGGTGTTCATATCTGGATGGTTTTCTTGATTTGATCAGATAATCAGATTTTTTTTAACTTATTCTCCAGTTCGATTTAAGAAATTCAAGAAAACTACACAGAAAACACAATATGCGCCCAGAATGTGTGAAAATAACATTAAATGGATAAGTAACATCATTGACAGGGAATTATTTTCAAACAGAATAAACCATTTGCAGATATTTCAACCTGCAGAAAGTCATTTCAATGGAGCAGCACTCCCTTTTCAGGGAGATAGACCCTAACCTCATGAGACTGATGATATGATAATTAGTAGGCTGTGTTATTCAAATATGCATGTGGAATGTTTTTGAGGTGGCTCACATCTTTGTTGTTGTTATTATTATTTGTTAAGTATCAGTATGATTGTTGTACGCGCTGTTGTGTGATATTGTTGTTAGGTATGAGTAGTTGCAGGTCACCATGTATTATCTTTTCCTGTGTATCTGGAATGGAAAGTCCTGTTGTCAGAGACATGCGCTGAGCTAACAGGTTGTTAGCACTGACATATGGCCAGCATCACAGCAAGGCAAGGCATGTTTTCAACTGATTGTTTTTCCTCACCTCCCCTTATTTATTTACATACGTTCCTCCTTGTAACTAACTCAACAGATCTTTACTGTAGTGTTCTCCCTTTCCTCTCCCTGACAGGGTTTTCATTTGCGGTTTTGTTGTTGTCGAGCCATGGTCAGAAAACGAACCGGTGCTGTGAAACGCGATCCCCCACCGAGACCTCTACTCTCGGCGGCCTGCTGGGCTTCAACATGGCACTGAGCAGAGCAGAGCTGAGCACACAGGCCAAGGCCAGGGCTAGTGCCAGGGCCAACCCACCAGCCTCACTGCTTCAGTTTCTCCACACTGAAGCTTCTTCTTCTTCTTCTTCTTCTTCTTCTTCTTCTTTTTCTTGTTGTTGTTGTTCTTCTTCTTCTTCTTTTCCTCCTTCTTCTTCTGTGCCTTCTGTTTCTTCTGTCCTGCTTTTATGTAATGTATCTTTAATTTCAGCATTTCGAAACTATCCAAATAAAATCTCATAAAACATAAAACAAACACATACACATATATATACCAACCAAAACATTTAGTTCTTAAAAAAAAACACTCCCCATACAGTAAGTGATATTTCCAGTTTCAACATCTCATGATTAAATAGACAATCACAGATAATAAGATTAAATTAACTCACATACAAAAAGCTGTTAGGATAGGCAAAAGACACATTTCATGCAGATCTCTGCATTAATTATTATATCGCAGGGAAAAAAAAACATTTTGAGTGACACAGAAATTACCGTGCAATTAAGAAGCGCTTATGAATTTAAGAGCATCTCATCAAATCACCCATCAGATTTGTTTAACAAAATTGTCTTCTTTTTAAAAATCCACTAATACATCTTTGAATGACATTTCTTTGTTACTTTGGCTGTCTTTTTTTTACAGTATTATTTCTTTTTTTTGGGGGGGGGGGGGGGGTTTATGCAACAGGATAGTGGAGAATGACATGAAAGAAGTGAGTGGGAGAGTGAGTTGGGGTGGGATCTGGAAAGGACCATGGGGGGGGGGGGGGGAATCGATCCCGGGTTGCTGGCATACGGTGCCCCAGCGAGTTGTGCCACGGCTGGGGCCAACAGTATTATTATGACCGCCGCGCAGCGAAGTGGCGGTCATATAGGTTTAGTCAGATTTTTATTTATTTTTTTTTTTTTTTTCGCATGTCCAAATTTCCGTCAAGGATTCCCGGGACACTGAAAGACCGGGGTAGACGAAACTTGGTGGGCATGTAACCCCATATGGATAGCATGGAACCATCGTTTTTCGTTTTGATCTGTAGCCCCCCCGCTGGACTGCACCTCCGGAAAGGAGGGTAGGGCAGACACAGTTTTCTGTGAATATCTCGAGAACCGTAAGGTTTAGGAGGACCATTTTTTTTTTGTATGTTGATCTCAAGGGGCCATGTCAACCCATTCCATAACCACTCATTTCATGTATAGCGCCACCTAGTTAAACACAAAAAAGTAAAAATGAGGTGTTGTAATCGCAGGTATCTGTGACCTAACATAGTCAAAACTGCACAAAAAAGTGTAGGATCATTATGACACCTTCTGAATGCACGCCAAGTTTCGTGGAATTCCATTCATGGGGGGCCACATAATAAATTAATTTATGTTACTATACACCAACTGGCCCGTAGGTGGCCGGAGTTTTCTGTGAATATCTCGAGAACCGTAGGGCCTAGGAGGTCCACCTTTTTTATGTATGTTGGTCTTAAGGGGGCATGTCAACCCATCCCATTACCACTTATTTCATGTATAGCGCCACCTAGTTAAAAATTAAAAAGCAAAAAATTAGGTGTTTTCATCACAATATCTCTGGCTGACATGGTCAAAACTGCACGAAATTGAAAGTGTAGGATCATTATGACAGCCTCCGAATGCATGCCAAGTTTTGTGAACTTTCGTTCATGGGGGGCCTTACAATAAAATAATGTATGTGTACATTTAGTGACCATACACCAACAAGGATTCCCGGGACACTGAAAGACCGGGGTACACGAAACTTGGTGGGCATGTAACCCCACATGGATAGCATCATGGATAGCATGGAACCATCGTTTTTCGTTTTGATCTGTAGCCCCCCCGCTGTACTGGACCCCCCGAAAGGAGGGTAGGGCAGACACAGTTTTCTGTGAATATCTTGCGAACCGTAGGGCCTAGGATGACCAATTTTTTCTGTATGTTTGCCTCCAGGGGTCATGTTAACCCATTCCATGTGCACACATGTGCATAAACAGATACACACGCACACACATACATTCACAGTAATCATACGTATGACACATACTCACACAGTAGACATATGTACGCATGTATGCACATGCACAAACACACATACGCAGACAAACACACAAGCACGCACACACACACACACACAACCACACACATAAACATAAACGTGTGCACGCACACATGCACACAATTCAAGAATTTCTCAGAATTATGAACAGGCAAGATGGGTGTGGGGTTGTATAAAATGAATTTTACATGTGAAATCTATGAACTAATCATGTTTTGGTACTTGTTGTCTAGCAGATACCAGTGAGAATTGAGTGTAATGCAATTTAGTGAGACAGTTAGAATCATATAGGCCTTTCAGCGTGATTTTTTTTTTGTGGAAAAAATGTGCTGGACTGGGCGGCGGTCATATTTTGTACCGCTCTGCGGTACATCTAGTTATTCTGTTGTTGTTGTTGTTCTTCTTCTTCTTCTTCTTCTTCTTCTTCTTCTTAGCTTTTGACTTATAGTTGTAACCTCATCAGCACCATGAAACCACAGTAATCTGGATCTGAGCATGCAGATATCTAAAGCATCTAATGTGCTTTTTTGTTCCCCAGATGCAATACCAACTCACAACATGACATTGCTGGTATATTACTGAGTAGACTCAGCTGTTCTAAGCAACCCCAATAGCTACCATGAAACCAAGGTGATATGTGTCAGTAATCCACAGCCTTGGCCTCTGGGCCAGATCTGGGTTGGACCCGGTCGCCATCAGGGACAGTGAAGCTCAGCTGGAGGAGAGATTAACACTCGGGCTGCTCCATCAAACATGGGCATTTTAGAATCTCACTGGAGGGGGACGTTGTTCTTTGATGTCCTCTCTGATCTGTTTACACTCATTATAATGCTGGAGTGAGGGACAACAAAAGCCAATTGCTCCCGCATGTCTCACGTTTATTTTTGTTTGAAACAGCACAGTTAGCAAGAGCCAACACGCAAAAACTTAAAATCATAACACATTACAAAAAAAAAACTCAAACTCAAAATGGATAGAGAACTCCAAATAGACATGCAATGCAGACTACAGTATGTTGCCATGGATTTAGCTCATTTTGTGGTGGAGGTCAGAGTAAAATCATCAGTTTATGTTTTATGGATGAGGAGAATTAACATTGTGAATTAACAGTGCACATTGTTAAGTGCACTATGGTCAGTCAGTATGTCCACCTGGTCTAAGTCTCCTAAAAAGCAAAATATTATTTCAATGGTGCAGAGTGTATGCTGCAATTAATTGATTATGCATGCTCAAACTAATGACATGTTCCACTGCTGAAGGTCAAAGCCTTTTCTGGCTCTTTTGGAAAAGCTGTCACATTACTTAACTCCCATCCCTCTAGACTCTACCTCCTGTGTCGCCTTGACCTGACAATATCCGCTTGTCCAAACTCATCCAAACAAATATCTTTTCTCTGCAGCCGCCTTGACCTCCCAGCGCGGCTCTTCTTGCGGGCGTCAAAATAGATTCTCACACTCAATACTGGCTAGCTGAGAAGTTACGTGTGCAATGAGCCGACTAGTGCTCTCGCACCAAAATCCGCTGAGGTCCCACGTGTGAGAGGGGGGTGATGGAGGCTTTGGAAATATGTGAGTGTATTAAACCCCACTCTCTCAATCGTCATGGTGAGAGACATCTCTGCTTGCAGACTTCCAACAAGCTGCTGTCATCCGGTTGACATTCGAGACGGGAGTTGATGCTTTTTTCCTGTCATGACATTTAATTTGAATTTGCCGAGGCTTTCAGCATTAGAGTTTCCAATGCTGAACAGCCAAATATATCTTCTGCCAATATAGTGGACAGTATTTAGAAGCAGTATATTATGAGCAGTAACCAGCTACTCTCTTTTCAGCTTTGCTTGCTTACTGCAAAGACAAGGGGAATTGTTTCTCGTCCTCATTGTTTCTATTCATTCAGCTTGTCTACAAGACAGTTATGGGCCTTATTCATTCACTTGACTCATATGGACACAAACTCACACAACACAACACACATGCCGTAAGCTTACATCTAGACCAACACTACACTCATTCATCACATTTATGCAATTAGACAGCCAAAACCCTATGGACAACATGAATTGTTGTCATCCTCTTCATTGATGGGAAAGAAAGAAAGAAAGAAAGAAAGAAAGTGTGCAATAGCATTTGTCATTTATGCAGCCATTCAGCAGCGAACAGCTGCTTGGCATTTTGACAGCCTGCAATTAAACCAGAAAGCTTTTCATGAAGTCATACTTTTAGGCATTTCAAACACTTCAGCCTATCAGATGTGTTTGGAAGAGCTTGTCAAAGACAGACTGAACGTAATAGTGGGTGACAACAGTCATGCTGAATGCTAAATGATGCGGACACATTCCACGCTGAACATGCTGATGGCCTGAATGAATGTAGGTCTGAGCTGGTGCCGATCCAGCTCTAACGCTAACTGCTCAGGGTGGGCTTGCTAAACCACTGAAATGGGCCATTTGGTTGTGTTTTTTGAAGATAAACAGTCAAAGCTATATATAAATGTTCAATGAAGATATTGATCAGAAGATGTCAGAGGCAAACAATAATGTGCCAAAAATAAGCCAGGCACAGCCAGGTGCACGCTTTATGTCTTCGTGGCTTCTTTAGCAGAAACTTTGCAAACCCCTTGAAACTTCAGTGATCAATTCTAAAGCCTACAAGCTGTTTCTAATGACAGTACAGGGCTGGGGAGCCCTCTGAGAAGAATACTGTATGTGTATGGGGTCGGAGGATTCGTGAGTTGCTTCAACACTCAAACGACTTCGAGCTTCCATCCACTCTGCGTCAGCGACAGAATCACCATGGCGATGTGGATGCACAGGGGCCTAATTGAGGCAAAGTGGAGTGGGGGATGGGGGGGGGGCTCTGTGGGATGTCTCAATCGAGCCGGAGAGCACTTTTCACACGAAGGAGCTGGAGAGGAGAAAGATGAACGCCAACAAGGCCACGTCTCCCGACACGCTGTCCCTGCATCTCCAGCTCCACTCGCATCACACGATACTCTGTGTAGGCTACGGCAGGTTGTACTAACACTAACTAAACTCGATCACTCCTCCAGCAGGGCAAGAAGCAGCCTCTAATATTAGAAGGGCTTTTTTTATATATATGTCCTCATCTACTTCTTTATTAAGAAAAGTAGAGCAAATTGTCAGCAGTGATGTGCAAGACTGAACACAGATTTTTGCCATGGAAACTGTTCAACAGGCCATTATATAAAGATATTTTACCAACTGATGATTGAGATATAAATAGCTCCACAGGAGATAAAAGCTAAGATGTCCACTGTTCTGTCAGTGCGGTCTATCAGTAGCCTGTGCAGCCTACACGAAGAGCTATTTCTCCACACACGCAACAAGAACCTTTATGTTGCTAAATTATAGAATACTGTAAAAAATAAATCCCAAAATGTTTCAGATCTTTGGTCAAATTCCACAGTCTACCAGAATTGGCTTTCTTGTTCAGTAAACTAAAATCATATTATGTGACTAGAGAACTATATTGTGGAAGGCTTTTTAAATTTGAAAGCATTCTTTATCTCGTATGTCTGACAGACATCAGCATCACTTAACATAATTTAGACTTACTCTCATCACTTAACATATTCAGACTCACTCTCACTGCTTGCCAATGGCTCTATTGATTTTATAGTTTGTGTGCTTATTTTAGGCCTTAGTTCCCTGTCCATACTTGAGTCCTAATATTGAGCTCCAGTATAGACAAGCAATCTGATGACATAATGCAGACAGACCTGTGTGTTTTATGATTCAGAATGTAGGCCCATGCTCATATCATACCACATAATGTTAGGCAACTTGTGTGAAAACGTGTTTCTGTTCAAAACAGGTTCCAAAAACCAATGCTTAGTTGAATGCCACAGATGTAACTACTCGCACAAACTTTTAAGTAAACTCATTTTATCTTTCGAGTCAGTAAATTCAAAATCCAGATAATTCCAATGGAAATAGACCCGCAGAGTGCACCGCTCCATCTCCCAGAGCAATGCGTGATTGTGCAATGAAGCGTTTTCATTGGCTGTCGATGTGCTCCTGGAGCGACTGGTCTGAGCAGTGAGGTGCGTTTCAATAACCTGAATGATATCATTACCGAGCGCTTGAGGCTACACGACAGATATTTTTTGTTTATTTTTCGACCCCGTACAAACAGGACCCCGGAGAATAAGGACAATAGGCTATCAACCCATCTCGGATTGCACTTCACGCCGCAAATGCATGAAATGTTATCATTCCAATTCTGCCATCTCCGTTACGCTGATATGCATTGCTAGAGTGCGAGTTTCTCGTAGCCTATTAAGCTATATTGAGCGTTCAGACATTGTTCGGCGCTACTTGCACACCCCCGTAGCGGAGAGCGGGCAGTGGAGAGAACGCTCTGCAGTAGCCGCACAACACAAGGCGATATTATCGACCTGCGTCTTACCAGAGAGGGTAGTGGGACCGAGACTTGGACACGCTGGATACGCTGAGTAGTCATCCCATAGGAGAATTACAGCGGTAATGGTAAGACCTATTATCTTAAAACATGCTGTTTACTGTTGGTTATTTGGAGTCACGATAACAGCCAGGAGTACACGCCGTTTCTCCTACACTTCATTTGCTTCATCGCGTTGAATAGAAATCTGCATTTAGCCATTCTCAGCGCTAACATTGAAATGTATTGGTGTGCATTGTTAAAGTATGGATCTTCTAGGACTTCTGTGTGGCGGTTGATTATTCTCATACTTACTGGTTGAATTCTCTCCCTGGAATGCTTCAATTATTTATGGGAATTAAAAAACAGCAGACGGAAGAGTCTCTGTAAAAAAAAGGCGCTATTAATAGGGCTTGTAACGCGGAGGAGAGGGCGAAGTATGTGAACGGCGCATTCGGGTTTTGCGGTATGTGGCGTTGGCACCCCATCTCTTGGGAGTGCTTAGGTAACAGTTGATGTTCCTGTTAGTGCTCAAAAACTGATTAAACGCTCCTGGGTACCATGAAGGTAACGTGATGTAGCCTACTGCGAAATGTGCCAAAAGGATTCATTTAGCTGACACAAACAGACAGCAATCGTGCCCTGCACGCAGTGCCTTGTCGAGACATATAGGCAATGCAATGTTGCAGTGTTTCTAGGATCGTTTATCTTACTGTATGCATTGTTTATTTGTTTTTTCACCTGTCAAAGACATGTCGTAGCCTAACACTAAAAGGACCAAATGCGGTGATTAATTAGCTTGCAATGCCTCAGAAGTTAATTGTAAATGTTCAATTAATTGCTAATTAGATTCTTGGACCCTGACTGTTTGTTTGCTCATTTGTTTTTGTTCATAATGAATGAAACACTTACATCTAGGCTACAATGTAGTTTGTCACACCCAGTCTGTCACATCCAGGTTGTGTGTTATTGGCGGTTTGCTTAATATGCAAATTGAGCATTTGGGTCTGAAACGATACAAATCATTCTCATTTGTTTAAGTGAGAAACATTTTAAACTGCCCGTCAGAAAATAGTGAATGACATGACTAGGCGTTGTCTGTTTGCATGCGTCCTGTAATTATTTTTCCATCTGATATTCATGTACAATTCACGACCTTTTTATCTTTTCTCATATCAAGCTATGCACAATAGCCCTAGTACACAGACGGTAATATAAGGGTGCTGTAGACTTTTTTCATATCTACCTCAATGCTTGGTGGCCTTAGTGCTGAATGAGTCACCAGAGAACTACCCTTCTCCTGCATTAAAAATTATTCAAGAATGAAATCGCCCCTCTCTCTTTTGGTCAAGAAGAAGCTGAAAGAGCATTGCTAGGGTTTCTTTTGTTTGAGGAATATATAGTAAGATTGTTATATGACACGAATGACCTTGGATTAGAGATTTGGTTGGAGCTGTTGTTTCTGTCCCATACATTGTGGAATAGCAAAAGAGGCAGGGTTAAAAAAAAGAATGCTTTTCTGATATATATGGGCCATTTCCCAAAAAGACTTGGGCTATTTCTGATGTGCTTCTGCACTGTGTTGTTTGTGTGTGTTTGATTACCACAGTAAAATTTACCATAGGAACTGAATTTATTTTTGGTACAAGCGGCTGCTTTAAGTCTTCATCAGACATGGCCTTTAATTGGAGTGGCACCTTTTTTTGAAAGTCTTCCCAGCAATATAGAGCTTAGAAGACAGAAGATGTGCTTGCCCTGCATGAAACTATCAATGGTCTAAGGAGGTTTAAAAATACCACACATCAAAACAGCTTGTTTTCGATCAACCTACAAGAATGTGGCCACGTCGTCTGTTTTGTCAGTCTCCCTCTAGCCGGCATCTTGAGTTGATGGCTGGGATGAAGGTCCAAAGATTGACCAACTTTGGTGTTGATCCACACACAAGTCTGTCCCAGAACCAGAGCCAGCAGTGATGTCAGATAAATGGTTCAGTTGTATTGTTCTGTGTCCCCAATTAGAGGCACAGCTCTCTTTAAAATATAGAACATTTCCCTCGTATGGAGTTGAGACTGAACACCTCAGCTGAAATAAAAAGATGAATAAAAGTAAGAAGCTTGCGTGGTTCCTCTTGTGGGTTTATTTCCTGGTAAATCTGGCAACATCCTTCCTGGACACTATACCCCATCTCTCTCTCTCTCTCTCTCTCTCTCTCTCTCTCTCTCTCTCTCTCTCTCTCTCTCTCTCTCTCTCTCTCTCTCTTTTTCTCTCTGTGTATGGTCTGTTATTATTTAATAAACCATCCGCAAGCTGGTTCAGAAGTAATTGGATTCGCTACTAGAAGCTAGAGATGGATATGTGAGTGTATGCTTGCTTGCGTGTGTGTGTGTGTGTGTGTGTGTGTGTGTGTGTGTGTGTGTGTGTGTGTGTGTGTGTGTGTGCTTTAGGGACTATCAGAAAAAAATGTAGGAGTACCATACAAATCATTCACAGTAGCTCAGGGCTGGCCTCTGCATTGAGACAGAATGTAGCCTGTGCAAGAGCGTGAGAGAGAATGAAAAAAGGTCTAATTTTTTTGTCGCAATGAGTCACACGTTTCTTTCTCATAAACACCAAGCCTTCCTGTCTGTGCAGCCTGTCACATTCTGGCATTTGTGCGCCCCCTAAACGATTCAAACAGCCTCTGATCGAATCAAATCACATGTTCCATTGATGAGACTGATGGAAATAGCACTTAAGCATAGAATGAAAAAATTAACGCAATGTCAAACACCCAGCACAACAAAACAGACAGCTGCTATCTGTAAATATAATCTCATGAGAGGACTACGAAGCTCAGACAGTGTGCGTGTGTTTCCCTCTTGTTTCTGTGAACCTTGTGTGCTTATACAGTAATGTGCAAAAGTGTGTTGGTATAAGTGTATCTGTGTGTCTCTGTGTGTGTGTGTGTGTATCTTTGTCTGTCTGTGTTTTTGCGTGCATGCATGTGTGAACATTCATTTGTGTGTGTGTGTGTAAGAATGCAGATGGGGTGAATATTAGCACATGCTGGCGAGCAGACATCCTCAGGAGCCAGCGGTAAGAGTGCCCTCCATGATGTTTTCACCCACTCTGAGGTTTTGTTTGGGCAGTGCGCACGCAGGGGTTCTGGCTTCTCTCAGGCCCCTAGCGCATAAACTTTCGCTGTCAGAGGGACAAACTGTCCACCCACACAGACCTCACTACCAAACACATGTCATATGGACAAATGTCCTGGATATACCAGGGACTGCAGCAGCAAAAAGCATTGGTCATGCATTACCTCGACAGCATTTGTTGTTGTTGTTTATTTTGAACTACCTGTTTACCTGTTTTTTTTTTCAGATCCTGTGAGTTGGAGGGGAATTAAGCGATTTGCTGAAGCAGAGGATCCGGTGAAGGAGAGAATCTAGCACTGAGCCGCGGTGAGGTGGCCTCTGCTGCCAGGACGTGAGTCAGTCTGCGGGGGGTCGCTGCTGAAGCCGAGCGGAGAAGATGAGCAGACACCTCCTGGTGGCAGTCCTCCTGTGCC